>NW_006399989.1:2323897-2325125 GCF_000299155.1 Elephantulus edwardii
AAAAGGGGATGGCGTATTCTCTTAGCTACTTCCTGCTGAAAAGGGACGCTGTGGGTTTCAGGGTGAAGATCTTCTCTCACTACTCTAAAGGGCCCCTTTCGGGCCATTCTTAAAGTGAGATTACACAAAGGTTTGAATACCTCTTTGTGTCCTGCAGCCACCTTTCCACTTGGGAAATAACATTTACCACCCTCGAGGTCTCTAGAAGTCTTATCCCATTACAGCATCAACTCAGTTTATAAACTCCTCAACTAAAACAAGTACAAGTGTAAATGAGGTATCTTTGAGTGTACTCCTTAAGTATGTTTCCTTGAATTTCCCCCCCCCCCTCATCTGTAAATTTGTGAACCTAAAGGGAAAGGTTACCCACCCCCATTTCACAATGGTGAAATAGGCATAGAATGAATGCTATAGACATTCTGGCTCAAAAAGGGGCAAAGTGGGAGACACTAAGTAGTGAAAGGTTTGTGTTGGTTGTTTTTTTTTTTCTCGTTACTGTTGAGTCAAGAACCTGTGAACATCAGACCTGAGCCCTGTATTGCCCTGTACCATCTTGACCATCTGCAATCAGTGTGTCAATCTATCTCATTAAAGGAGTGTCTTCCTCTCTTTTGCTTACCCTCCATCTGTCCAAGCAGGATATCCCTTTCCAAGGAATAGTCCCCCCTAGCAACACGTAGAAAGTATGAGAAACAAAGCTTTTGCCATCCTTGCTTCTGAGGAGCAAAAGGTTGTACCTTTTTCAAGACATACTTGTTTGTTCTTTTGACAGTATTCAGTACTCTTCTCCAACACCATGATACAAAAGCATCAATTCTTCTGTCATCCGTATTCATTGTCCAGCTCTCAGATGCACAGCAAGGGATTGAAAAGACAGTGGTCTGAATTAGGCATACCCTAGTCTTCAAACTGACATCATTGCTCTTCAGTTTTTATTGGAGATCCCTGACAGCAGGCTTTCCCAATGCAATATATCTCCTAACTGCTGGTACCAATGGTGTTGATTGTGGATTCAAGTAAGATTAAATCACTGACAACGTCAATCCTTTCTTCATCTATTATTAAGATATTGTCTATTGGCCCGGTGGTAAGGACCTTTGTTTTCTTGAGATGTAATCCATATTGAAGGCTGTGTTGTTGTTGTGTGCCATCGAGTCGCTTGCGACTCATAGCGACCCTATGTACAACAGCCTTAAACTCTGTCCTGTGCCAATCGCACTGTCTCCGA
>NW_006399989.1:2326432-2330291 GCF_000299155.1 Elephantulus edwardii
GGCAGCATCTGTTAGCTGAAATATGTCAATTGGTATACCATCTATTCCTGGAGTCATTTTTTGCCATTTCCTTCAAAGCAGCCTGAACTACTTCTTTCATCACCATAGGCCATAGTCTTTGATTTTCTGCAGCAAGCACTTGAGGGCTTCTTCATTTTCAGCAAGCAAAGGTTTGTAGGAATTCTGAAATCCAACTGGGTAAATGGAAATTCCTTGATGAAGTTTCACGGAAAAGCTCTCTATGACTCTTGGCTCAATCAAGGCTCTTGATTCCGCCCTCCTTTTTATGAAAGGCAGCACATGTCTGCAACTGAGTAATTTTTTCCAGCCTACTCCCATAATCAACACCCTTGGTACCAGTAGTGAGGAAATAAGGAGATGTATTGCTTTGGGCAAGTCCAATCTTGGGGGTTCTCCAAAATACTGAAGAGCAATGATGTCAGTATGAAGAGTAGGATGTACCTGATTCAGGTCATGGTCTTTTCCATCACTTGCTATGCATCTGAGAGCTGAACAATGAATAAAGATGGCAGAAAAAAGTTGATGCCTTTGAGGTGTGGTGATGGAGAAGAGTACTGCATATCCTATGGAATGCCAAAAGAATGAACAGGTATGTCTTGGAAAAGGTGCAGCCAGCTTCATCTCTAATACTTTGGACATACTGCTAAAAGAGGTTATTCCTTGGAAAAGGTTATCATCCCTAGAAAGGTGGAGGGTTAGTAAAAGAGAGTCAGAACTTCAGAACCTCACCAAGATGGATTGACAAAGTGTCTGCAGCAATGGGCTCAAGTGTATCAGAGAGAGTAAAGATGGCAGAACATTGGACAGGATTCACCTGTTCATAGGGTCGCTGTGAGTCATACTTGACTTGATGGTGCCTAACAACAATGGCCTTTTTAAGGAGCTCTGGTGGTGTAGTTTGTAACATGTTGTACTGCTAATTCAAAGGCTGAGCATTTCCAGCAGTTTATTTGCAGCTTAGAAAATTTGATGGAATAAAAAACTGGGTTTGGTTTTTGGTTTTATACAGTAGCCTCTTTAGGGAGCACTAATGTTGCAGTAGGTTTACCAGTTTGTACCTGCAGAAAAACTGGAAGTACTCTCCCATTAAGAACTATCGTCTCAGAAACCTGATTGGAGGGTTGCCTTGAGTTGAAATTGGCAACAGGGGTTTGGCTTTTTTTACTGATAGCCTCTTCATGATCCCTGGTGGCACAATGGTTAATCACTCAACTCCTAGCTGAAAGGTTGGGAGTTTTGAATTTACCAAGAGTTCAAAACCTGTGGCAATCTGTTTCTGGAAAGATTACGTCCTTGGAGACCCTATGGGCCAGTTCTGTTCTCTCATTTAGGGTGGTTGTGAGTTGAAATTGACTGGATTGCAATTTTATAAATATTACCAATAATATTTATTTAATCAGTATCTTCCACCAATCCTGATGCCACACTTGTCCTCACAGAGCCCAGCCTCCCAGATACCGTGTTCTGCATATAGGTTGAAAAGGTATGGAGATAGAACACATCCCTGGTGTACACCCGTCCCAATTTTGAACCATGCAGTGTTTCCTTGCTCTGTTCTGACAGCTCGCTCCTGGTCCAAGTATAGGTTTTGCATTAGCACAGCCAAGTGTTCTGGGATTTCCATTCTTCTCAGAGTCAGCCACAGTTTGTTGTGATCCACATAGTCAAACACCTTTGCATAATCAATGAAACACAGATAGACATTCTTCTGGTATTCTCTGCTGTCAGCCAAGATCCATCTATCATTAGCTACAATATCCCTAGTACCACAACCCCTTCTAAACCCAGCCTGCACTTCTGGCAGTTCTCTGCTGATATGCTGTTCCAGTCATTTTGGGATAATCTTCAGCAGAATCTTGCTTGCATGTGAGATCAATGATAATTGTTTGATAATTTCCACACTGTTGGATCACCTTTCTTTGGAATGGAAACAGTTATAGATCTCTTCCAGTCAGCTGGCCAAATGATTGTCCTCCAGATGTCTTGGCACAGCTTGGTGAGCACATCTAGGGCAGCATCTATTAGTTAAAATATGTCAGTTGGTATACCATCTATTCCTAGGGCCTTGAACTTCTTCCTTCATCAATCACCACAGGCTCTTGCTCATATGTTGTTTCATTAAATTCTTCTGTGTCTGCCAATTCCTTTTGGTATAGTGACTGTATACTCTTTCCATCTTCTTATACTACTTCCTGGATCATTTCATACTCTGCCCAAAGCATCCTTAAGTATAGCAACTCGAGGTTTGAGTTTGTTCTTCAGTTCTTTGAGCTTAAGAAATGCTGAGCAAATTCGGCCCTTTTGATTTTCTGACTCGAGCTCCTTGCACATTTCATTGTAATATTTTACCTTGTTTTCCCATGCTGCAACAGTCTGCATTATGCAGATGACAACCCTGCTTGCTGATACTGAGGAGAACCTGAAGCACTTGCTGCAGAAGGTCAAGGACTGCAGCCTTCAATATGGATTGCGGCTCAATATCAAGAAGACAAAGATTCTCACCACTAGGCCAATTGGCAGCATCAGGATGGATGGTGAAGAGATTGAGATTGTTAACAGTTTTACTTTGCTTGGCTCCACAGTCAACACTCTTGGCAGCAGCAACCAGGAAATTTAAAAGACATATTGCAGTGGGAAAGTCAGCTGTTGGGGACCTCTCTCCAGAGTATTGAAGAGCAATGGTGTCACTCTGGAGACTAAGGTGTACCTGATACAGGCTATGGTCTTTAAGTCACTTGCTATTCATCAGAGAGCTGGAAAATTACTAGGGAGGATAGAAGGAGAATTTATGCCTTTGAGCTGTGGTGCTGGAGAAGAGTGTTGAATATACCATGGGCTGCTAAAAAAACTAACAGATTCATCCTGGAGAGGGTTAAACCAGGCTGCTCCTTGGAGGATTCTGAGGCTTCGTCTGACATACTTTGGACATGTTGCAAGGAAGGACCAGTTCTTGGAGAGGGACATAATGCTTGGGAGGGTGGAGGGACAGCACAGGAGGAGAAGACCCTCTATGAGGTGGATTGATTCAGTGCCTGGAGTAATGGGGGTGGGTATGTTGGCGACAGTGAGACTGGCACAGGACAGAACAAGGCTTAGGGCTGTTGTACATAGGTTTGCTATAAGTCACAGGTGACTCAATTACACATAACAATAAATAATAAAATTTTTTTTCTTTTTAAAAATGTTTTATACTGGCTTGCATAGATAATTCATATACATTGTTTTTCACACTGGATCTTTCCTATTTCCTTTACTCACCCCTTCCTCTACCCTTCAGATTGTACGACCATATGATTATGCTCCTGCCCATCCTCACCTTTCTGCTCCTACCCTCCCCCCCACTCCTTGGAGCCTCATTTTTACTAGTTATCTGTTTTACTAGTTATCTTTCTGTTTCTACAATAATGGTCCTATAGAGTATTTTTCCTTAAGAGACTGAGGTAGTTCACTTAGCAAATGCATTCGAGTCCCAAGTAAGGTGGTGGTGGTGGTTATGTGCCATCGAGTCGCTTGCGACTCATAGCAACCCTATGTACAGTAGCCCTAAACTCTGCTCTGTCCTGTGCCAATCGCACTGTCTCTGACACTCCCATCCTGATACCCCAGTCACTGAATCAATCCCCTCCTGCACTGTCCCTCCATCCTACCAAGCATGATCTCCCTCTCCAAGGACCGGTCTCTCCTTACAACATGTCCAAAGTATGTTAAAGGCAGCCTCGGAATCCTTGCCTCCAAGGAGCCGCCCAGTTTAACCCTTTCCAGGATGAATCTGTTTGTTTTCCTAGCAGTCCATGGTACCCTCAATACTCTTCTCCAGCACCACAGCTCAAAGGCATCA
>NW_006399989.1:2331971-2336001 GCF_000299155.1 Elephantulus edwardii
GTTTCAGTGCAGTAAACACAATTTATCCAGTTTTTCTCAGTCTTACCCCCACCCTGATATCAGTCCCGTTTTACAGCAGTGGCACCATGCAATATTTGTCCTTTTGCGACTGAGACATTTCACTCAGCATAATGTCCTCCAGGCTCACCCATTTTGAATAATATTGAATGAGTTCCTTGTTTTTTTTTTAAATTGTTTCTAATTTTTATTTTAGTGTGTGTGTACCGTCAAATTGGATCTGACTGGTACAGGAGGAGATGGCCCCTCCTTCTCCGGCAGAGCATCTGGTGGATTCGAACTGAATGAGTTCCTTGTTTTTCAATGCAGCATAGTATTCCATTGTGTGAATATACCACAGCTTCTTTATCCATTCGTTTGTTTGCCTTTTGAAATCTTCTATTCAGCTCTTTAGTATCTTGAATTCTTCCTTGTGCTTTGGCTTCTCTGTGCTCCAGTGCAATTTTCAGAGTCTCTTCTGACATCCATTTTGGTCTTCTCTTCCTCTTCTGTCTTTGCAATGACCGTTTGCACTAGCTTAATCATCTTTTTGCCAACCTGGATGCCTTTTATTTCCTTCTCTTGTGTTTTGTCCTAGCAAGTATTTCCAGTGCAATATTGCATAGTAGTGGTGACAGTGGACATCCTTGTCTGGTCCCTGTTCTCATGGAGAATGCTTTTAGTTTTTCTCCATTGAGAATAATATTGGCTCTTGATTTTACATATATACTTTTCACTAGTTGAGGAAATTCCCTTCTGTTCCTATTTTGATGAGTGTTTGGAAGGAGTGTTGGATTTTTTTTCTGCATCAATTGCTAAGTTCTTTTTTTTTGCTTTGTTAATGTGAATTAAGTGGTATTCTATATTCAGAAATTCACTCACAAATCAGATCCTCTTCTGTTTTTCTTTTTCTCTGTTTCTGGGAGTCCTAGTATTTCAGTAATACTGTTGTTGTTGTTGTTATGTGCTGTCAAGTTGCCTGTGACCCATAGCAACTCTGAAGTCTGCCCTGTCCTGAGCCAGTCTCACTGATTCCAACACACCGATCCCCATTGCCCTAGTTACTGTATCAATCCATCTGATCCAGGCTCTTCCTCTCCTATGCCATCCCTCCACCCTTCTGAGCATGATGTCCTTCTCCAAATATCAGTACCTCCTGGCCAAATGCCCAGAGTATGTGGCATGGAGCTTCAAAATCCTACTAGCCAAGGAGTAACTTAGTTTCACCCTCTCCAAGACAGACCTATTTGTTTCCTTGGCAGTCCATGGTAAGTTCAAGACTCTTCCAGCACCACAATTTGAAGGCATTGATTCTTCTTCTGTCACCTTTAGTCATTGTCCAACTCTCTGATGCATGGAAAATAATTGTGAAAACCATGGCCTGGATTAAGTGCACCTTAATCTCTGGACTGATATAATTGCATTTCAGAAATCTGCAGAGATTTTGGACAGGATATTTTCCTAATGCAATTTGTCTTTTGATTTCCTGACTGCTTGTGACAAGAGTGTTGATTATGGAGCCAAGCAAGCTTTAATTGTTAACAACCTCAATTACTTCTCCATCTATCATAGTGAGACTACTTATAATTTTATCTTCTATTTCTTGGGTACTTAAAAAATATTTTGTATTTCATTATTCTTTCCTATTGATTCCAGAGGTCTTTTCACTCCCTTTTTGTCCTTCAGGTATATTCCTCCTATCCTTTATGCATATATATTCCAATAATATATTCAGGAACTTGGAGAATCACCACAGGATGGGATTTGAGATCCTTGGGTTAGTAGTTCATAGGGAGTTGTTTTGCAAATCCAAAGGCCATATACCTCTCCGGTTGTTTGAATCCATCACTGCTCCACAGAAGAAAGATGGGCAATCTCTTCTCTTTCCATTTATATTTTCAAAAACCCACTGGAGAGTGAGCTATGAGTCAGTTCTGATGCAACAACAATGACATACTTTTTTATTGGACTCATGACTCAAGCTGAAAGAACTGAAAAACAAACTCAAGCCTCAATTTGCAATACTTAGAGTTGCTACAGGTGAAATCTTGAATGACCCAGGAAAAATCAAAATAAGATGGAGAGCATACACAGAATCACTGTATTGAAAGAATTGGCCAATACTGAAATATTTCAGAAAGTATTATATGTAACAATGATAATAAAAGAAGAACTTCAAGCTGCATTGGATCGATGGGAGGCCAGTTGGCATGTTCTAAATGACAGATGCAGCCCTAGATGTGCTCAGCAATCTAGGCCAGTAAATTTGAAGGTCAGCTGCCTGGCCAACTGACTGGAAGAGATTTGTATTTGTTTCCGTTCTAAGAAAGATGATCCAACCGAATGTGGAAATTATTGAAAAATAGCATTAATATCACATGCAAACAAAATACTGCTGAGGATAATTTAAAAACAGCTACAGTAGTACATTGATAAAGAACTATTTCAACTATTCAACTATTACAGCTATTCAAGTTGAATTTAGAAGAGGCTGCCGTACCAGGTATATCATTGCTAATGTCAGATGGATCCTATCTGAAAGCAAAGAATACCAGGAGAATGTCTATTTGTGCTTTATTGACCATGCAAAGGCATTTGACTGTGTGTATCATAACAGATCATGGCTAAAATTGAGAAGAATGTGAATTCAAGAACACTTAACTGTACTCATGTGAAACTCATTCCTGGATCATGATGTTATTGTGCAAGCAGAGCAAGGGAACACTACTACATGGTTTAAAATTAAGATGTGTGCCAGAGTTGTATCTTTTCTCTATACTTATTAAACATATACTGAGCAAATTATTCTAGCAGCTGGACTTTATGAAGAAAAATGTGACATCAGTATTGGAGGAAGACTCATCAATAACCTGATATGCAGATATGATAAGCCTTGCTGTGAGGTGGAGTTGAAGAATTTGCTGCAGAAAGATAAACCATGTGGCCTTCAATATGGATTGCATCTCATTGTCAAGAAAAATCACTACAGGACTGATGGGCAATTCATGATAGATGGAGAAAAGATTGAAAGTGTCAACTACTTCATTTTACTTGGATCCATAGTCAATGCACTTGGTGCCAACAGTTAGATCAGGAGACATACTAGGAAAGTCTGTAGCTAGGATCTTCTCCAAATTATTGAGAAGCAATGATGTCAGTTTGAGAACTAAAGTGTGCTTGATTCAGGCCATGATCTTTTCAGTCACTTACTATGCTTCTGAGAGAATGACAAGAAGAATTGATGCCTTTGAACTGTGGTGTTGGAGAAGAGTACTGGATATCCTTTGGACTGCCAAAAGAACAAACAGATATATCTTCGACAAGGTGCAGCTGGAGTACTCCTCAGAAGCAAAGATGATAAATCTTCATCTCCCATGCTTTGGACATGTTGCTAAGAGAATAGATATTCCTTAAAGAGGGTCATCATGCTTGAAAAGGTGGAGGGATGGTAAAAGAGAAAAAGGCCCTCAGTCAGATGGACACACTGACTGCAACAATTGGCTTGAACATTTCAGAAGTTGTAAGGATTGCACAGGATAGGACAAGGTTTAGACCTGTTGTTCATAAGGCTTCTATGTGTTGTACTCTACACCTAACAACAATATGGAAAGGACTTGGGTCCACATTTCATGTATTACTTGATCCCATTCTGGCATTCTAGTTCATTTGGAATTCGCATCAACTCAGAGCCAGTATCTGGTTTACTCCCAAAGGTCTCAGTATTTCCCTATCCCTATGGTACAAGTACCCTGGCTGTTGATCCTATTGAGAAAAGCAAGGAAGGAGACTTCACCATACACACTTAGGGTAAGTGTGGCCAAGTCCTTCTTAAGTTTACTCCATTTTCCCTTCATACACATAATCTCTGAGCTGGTACAAAGATTGGAACACTACGTTTTGAGGACAATATCAAACATCTTATTTTCTATACTGGGTTTTTTTTTTATTTCAAGGAGTAGCCTGGTTTAACCCTCTCTAGGATGAATCTGTTTGTTTTCTTGGCAGTCCATGGTACATTCAATACTCTTCTTCA
>NW_006399989.1:2340031-2367478 GCF_000299155.1 Elephantulus edwardii
CCTGGTTGTAGGTTTTCCAGGATACTGGGAAGACTGTTTATGTTGTGGATTAGGACTTCTAGTGTTGTTCCTAGCTTTTCTGTAGTGAAGTTTATGACAACTTCAATCTTTCATCCATCTATTATGATATTGCTTATTGGCCCAGTGGTGAAGATTTTTGTTTTTTCATGTTAAGATGTAACCCATAGGCTACAGTCTTTGATCTTCTACAGCGAGTGGTTCTAGCTAACCAAGTGGAAAAGATTTGTATTTGTTCTCCTTCGCCAAAAAAATGTGATTCAAAGAATGTGCACATTATCAAGCAATATTATTAATATCACATGCAAGAAAAATCTTTCTAAAGGATATTTTTAAATGGCTGAAACAGTACACTGATAGAGAACTGCCGGAAATTCAGGTTGCATTCAGAAGAGGCTGTGGAATGAGAAGTATCATTGCTGATGTCAGATAGATCTTGACTGAAAGCTGAGAAGACCAGAGAATGTCTATTTGTGTTTTATTGCTAATGCAAAGGTATTTTGACTCTGTAGATAGTAACATATTATGGGTTATATGGAGAAGAATGGGGATCCCAGAACATTTAATTGTGCTCATATGGAACCTATAGCACGTAATTGTGAAGACGATAGCCTGGATCAGGCGCACCTTAGTCTCCAGCCTGATGTCGTTGCTCTTCGGTACTCTTGAGAGGTCCCTCACAGCTGACTTTCCCAGTGCAATTCATCTCTTGATTTCCTGGCTGCTGGTACCAAGAGTGTTGACTGTGGAGCCAAGTAAACGAAAACCGTTAACTATCTCAATCTCTTCACCATCCATACTGATGCTGCCAGTTGGCCCAGTGGTGAGAATCTTTGTTTTCTTGATGTTGAGCTTCAATATGTATTGAAGGCTGCAGTCCTTGACCTTCTGCAGCAAGTGCTTCAGGTCCTCCTCAGTTTCAGCAAGCAGGGTTGTGTCATCTGCATATTGCAGGTTGTTGATGACACTTCCGCCAATTCTGATGCCACATTCCTCCTTGTATAGCACAGCATCTCGGGTGATCTGTTCTGCATACAGATTGAAAAGGTATGGAGACAAAATACATCCCTGATGGACCCCCTTCTTGATTTTGAACCATGTAGTGTCTCCTTGCTCTATTCTGATGACTGCCTCTTGGTCCAAGTATTGGTTTTACATAAGCACAATCAAATGTTCTGGGATTCCCATTCTTCTCAGAGTCAGCCATAGCTGCTTGTGATCCACACAGTCAAAAAGCCTTTGCATAGTCAATGAAGCACAGATAGACATTCCTCTGGTATTTTCTTTGTGCCAAGATCCATCTAACATTAGCTATACTATCCCTAGTACCATGACCTCTTCTAAATCCAGCCTGCACAGTTCTCTGTTGACATATTGCTCCAATCGTTGGATAGCGACTAGGAATGATAGAGAATTGACGCCTCTGAGCTGTGGACTACTAGGAGAACAAAGAGGTTTGTACTGGGGAGGGTGAAGCCAGAATGCTCCTTGGAAGCAAGGATTCTGAAGCTTTGTCTGACATACTTTGGGCATGTTGGAAGGAGGGACTGGTCCTTGGAGAGGGACATCGTGTCTGGGAGAGTGGAGGGACGGTGCAGGAGGGGAAGACCCTCAATGAGATGGATCAATTCTGTGATTTGGGTGGTGGGAATGAGTGTGTTGGAGACGGCGCGTTTGGCACAGGATAGAGCAGCATTTAGGCCTCTTGTACATAGGGTCACTATGAGTTGCAAGTGACTCGATGGCACATAACAACAACAATGGAACCTATACCTAGACCAAGAAGCTGTTGCTGAACAAAGGTAGGGAACAGTGCATGGTTTAAAATCAGGAAGATGTGCTTCAGGGTTATATCCTTTCTCTGTATCTATTCAATCTGTATGCTGAGCAAATAATTTGAGAATCTTTATTATGATAATTTGAAAGAGCCTGCTATTCACACTCAACCAGCAAGCAGAGAGTGGAGAACCCTATGGGTTGCTCTAAAGGGTCAGCAACAAGGAAAGTGTCTAGCGAGCTATCTTGAATCCACTCAAGCTCCAACAACCTTGTGAGTTTTCCCCACTCTCACCTGTCTATTCACCACTACCTGGAACCATCCAGCAGAGAGGGACGAGCGCTGTGGGTCCACAGCCTGAGTGTCTGAGCTGCTTCAGCCAGCACAGAGCCTTGTCCGACCAACTTAAAAGGATCAACTCCAAAGACTTGAGGAAGGAAGGTGCCCAGGCAGCATTCCTGAGATTTTCTCAGTTCCCCAGGAGATTTGCCCGCCCATGGTGAAATACTTCCCCCTCAGCTGCAAGAGAAACACAGGTAATTCTTAGCTCCAAGGCTTGGGGAGGAAAGTATCGTGGGAAGCATTCCTAGGACTTTGCCAGCACCCTAGAGGTTTTGTCTGCTAATGCTAAGGCAGAAGCAATTCCTCTCATCCTGTGTCAGGAGAGGACAAAAGTACACAGTGAGACTTGGGAAGGAAAGTATCCTGAGCAGCATTCCTATAACTCCCAGTTTCCCATGGGCTTTGTCTGCTCAGGGGTGGAAACAAGCTCTTTTGTACAACTGCAGGAGAGGACACAGGCAGAAGCAGCCAGCTTTCCCTACTTGTAGGGAAAACTACCCCCTCGCATCAAACTACAGGACAGGACAGAGAAGAGGGCTCTTTATAGCTGGACAAAGAATGAGACCTCGGCTCCCTGCCTTTCCAAAGACAACCAAATGTGAAGGATGCCATAGGAAATGGGGAACAGAATCGTCTACAGACAACCATCAGGAAATATTGCCTCTGGGAAACAGAATCAGGGGCAACATTTAGAATCTATAATTACCAATAGCATCATAAAGATGAGGAACTGACAACTACACACACAGACACAACAGAAACTGCCTCACACATACCAAGAAGAACCTCACTTAATGTCAAGGAAGCAGCAGGCAGGAGAAAAATTATGAAAAAAATAAAACAAGCCTTCTCCTTAAAAAGACCACTTTGCAGACCCAGTGAATACCCCGGAGGAAGGAAGGCAGAAGAAATATATGGAGCTGAAGTTTCAAGAACTGGTACTGAAGGAGCTACAAATTGTGGAAGAAAAGAGTTAAAACCATAAATAAAGAGGTAAAAGAATTTTTAAAAATCACTACAGGATGGAGAGCGTACAACAAACACAGTACAAGAGACAACAACAACACCCAAAAAAAAAAAAAAGAAATGCAATCCAGAATATCAAGACTGATACTACAGACATTTTAAACATGTTTGAGGCAAAAAAAAAGGCAGAATAGAAGATTTGGAACAGAGAATCTGAGAGATTGAAGATAGAGAACTCAATGAGAACTTCTGAGGATGAAAATGATGAAAACATGAGAATCAAGTGGAATGATACCAAAGGAAACAACATATAGTGATTGGAATTCCAGAACAGGAGGGGGAGGGGAAAGCACTGAGTTGGAAGAGTTACTAGAAACTTTTCAGGTATCATAAAAAATGAGGAAATACACATTCAAAAAGCTCAGCAAATGCAAAAGACTAGATGACAAAAAAAATCCCACATCCAGATATATGAGTCAAACACTCTGAAATAAAAGACAAGGATAGAATACTAAAAGCAGCACAAGAAAATCAGCCACATAAAGAGATTAGATTAAGCTCTGACTTCTCAACAAAACCCATGAGAGCAAGAAGACATTGGTATGGCATATACAGAAGACTGAAAGAAAGAAAAAAAAAGCCAGTCGATGATCATGTACTTTACAGGAGGAAAGCTATCTATCAAATAGGAAGGAGAAATTAGGTCATTTGTAGAGAAACAGGAACTTAAGGAATTCATGAAAACAAGACCAACTCTACAAGAAATTAAGTACTTCACACAAACAGTAAAATGATGAATCAAAGCAATCAACAACAGAAAAAGATGCAGCAAAATGGCAATGATAAAACCTGGTCTATCAATAATCACACTCAATATGAATGGCTTAAATGCATCAATTAAGGGAAAAGGAGTAGCAGACAGATTAAAAACACAACCAAACCCAAACCCATCAATATGTTGCCTAGAAGATGGATTTAAGAAATGAAGAGAGACTAAAAAAGATGGGGAAAAAAATACACCAAGCAAATAGCAACCAAACCAGAGTTGCGATACTAATTAATCTCTGATAAAATAGACTTCAGTATGAAAATCACCATAAGGGATAAGGAAGAACACTATATAATGATTAAATGCACAATAGAACAAGAGGGCATAACTTTAGTGAATATCTTTGTACCTAATGAGAGACCTGCAGAATGCATAAAACAATAGTTAGCAGATTTGAAAGAAATAGAGACCACCACAACAGTAGCAGGGAACTTGAACATACCACTTTCACCAGGGAACAGGTAAAATAAAAAACTTTTAAAAAAGATGCAAAAGAACTAAACTATATGATCAGCCAACTTGACCTCCTAGGCCTATTCAGGATACTTCACCCAACTAAAACTCAATTTACTTTCTTTCAAAATGCCCAAGGTACATTATCCAGAATTGAACACATTAGGACACAAAGCAAGCCTCAACAATTTAAAAAGTTACATAATTGACACAGTTAAAAGTATCTTGTATTACAAGATACAGTATGATAAATCTAGAAATCAGCAAGAGGATGAAGGGGAAAAGAACAATCGTGGGAAAGAAATAACACCTTGTGTGAGCACTACTGGGTTATAGAAGTAAAAATGGAAATAAAAAAAGTTCCTCAGAATGGATAAAAATGAAAATACATCATATCAAAGCCTCTGGAATAAAGCTGAAGCAGTCTTTGGGGGTCAGTTCAGAGCAATAAACACATAAAAAAAGAAGAAAGCAGAAAAAGAAACTAACGCCTCTAGCAAATAGGAAAATAACAAGCTAATCTCACAACCTCCAGAAGAAAAGAAATTATAAGGATAAGGACTAAAAACACGATACAAAAGAGAAAAACAATTTAAATCAACAAAACTAGGAGCTGGTTCTTCGAAAAGGTTAATAAAATAGACTAACCACTGGCAAACTTAACAAAAGAAAAGACAACAAATAAGAAAGATGTGACATCATAACAGAAACAGCTTAAAGGATATAGATAATATCAGAATATTATGAGAAACTATACTCCAATAAATTAGAAAACCTAGAGGAAATGGACAAATTACTAGAAACCCAAATTGACAACAGACGGAAGTGGAAAAACTGAACAGACCCACCACAAAAGACCTTATATATGAATTTTGTATGCAGGTTGTTATGCCATCGAGTCGCTTGCGACTCATAGCAAGCCTATGTACAACAGCCCTAAACTCTGTCCTGTGCCAATCGCACTGTCTCCGATACACCCATCCCGATTACCCCAGTCACTGAGTCAATTCACCTCATAAGAGGGTCTTCCCCTCCTGCGCCATCCCTCCACTCTCCCAAGCATGATGTCCCTCTCCAAGGACCTGTCCCTCCTTACAACATGTCCAAAGTATGTCAGACGAAGCCCTAGGATCCTTGCCTCAAAGGAGCAGCCTGGTTTAACCCTCTCCAGGATGAATCTGTTTGTTTTCCTAGCCGTCCATGGTACCCTCAATACTCTTCTCCAGCACCACATCTCAAAGGCATCAATTCTCTCCTATCCTTCCTAGTCATTGTCCAGCTCTCTGATGCATAGCAAGTGATTGCAAAGACCATGGCCTGATCAGACACACCTTAGTCTCCAGAGAGACACCATTGCTCTTCAGTACTTTGGAGAGGTCCCTAATAGCAGACTTTCCCATCGCAATACATCTTTTGATTTCCTGGCTCCTGGTGCCAAGAATGTTGACTGTGGAGCCAAGTAAACTAAAACTGTGAACAATCTCAATCTCTTCACCATCCATCCTGATGTTGCCAATTGGTCCAGTGGTGAGACTCTTTGTCTTCTTGACATTGAGCCTCAATCCATATTTAGGGCTGCAGTCCTTGACCCTCTGCAGCAAACGCTTCAGGTCCTCCTCAGTTTCAGCAAGCAGGGTTGAGTCATCTTGCAGAACACAGATTGTTGATAGGTCTTCCATGAATCCTGACGCCACATTTCTCCTCATAGAGCCCAGCCTCCCGGATAATCTGTTGTGCCAATATAAAATTTAATTTTTTAAAAAAAAGACACATAGGTAGATCATACGGAGTTTCTGTGTTAACTTTTTGAGGAAATGTTAAACTGTCTTCCAGAGTGCTTGTGCCAATCCTACCAACAGTGTGTGAGAGTTCCCACCTCTCCACATCCTCTCCAACATTGTTTTCTGCCCTGCTAAACTTTGCCACTGCTACCTGGGGTTTTGATTTGCATCTCTCTTATTGCCAGTCATTTTTGAGCATTTTTTCCATGTGTCTGTTGGCCATCTGGATGTATTCCTCTGTGAAAAGTCTTTCCATGTCTTTTGTCCATTTTGTAATTAGGTTGTCAGAAGAATAGCGTGAAACATAATGTATATGAACTTTGAAGCAAACCAATTTTTTTAAAAAACAACCAACAAACAAGACACATAGCCACAATTGTTTCTATGTGCCAGTGACTTGATGCCAACTCATAGTGATTCTATGTGCCATACCTCTGAACCCTGCCATACACTGAGCCAGTCTCACTGTCTCCAAGACACCTAACCCCAGGACACCAGTTACTGTGTCAATCCATCTCATCCAGGGCCTTCCTCTCCTGTACTTCCTCTCCACCCTTCTAAGCATGATGGAAGAACTGGTCCTTCCTGGTAACGTGCCCAAAGTAAGTGAGATGAAGCTTCAAAATTCTTGCCTCCAAGGAGCAACTTGGTTTCACCCTCTTCAGGACAGACCTGTTCTTGGAAGTCCATGGTATGTGCAACACTCTTCTCCAGCACCACAACTCAAAGGCATTGATGATTCTTCTATAATCATTAGTCATCGTCCAGATCTCTGTAATTGTGAAGACTGTGGCCTGGATCAGGCACACTTTAGTCTCTAGACTCACATTTTTGCTCCTCAGCACCTTGGAGAGGTCCCTGATAGCAAATGTTCCTAGTGCAATTCTCTAGCCACAGTAGAACCATAGAATGTATAGAATTGAGACAATTACAAAGTAAAAAGCCGCACAAAAGAAGACATTAAGCAGGTTGTAAAAGACACCCTTCGTCCCCCCCACCTCCCACCACACACACACAAAAAGCCTTGGCTCAGAAGATTTCATGGGTGAATTCTATGAAATATTCAGAGATGAACTATCACCAATTCTATTTAAATTATTTTTTTTACTGGTACAGGACATTGTCCCTCCTTTCCCGGCAGAGCATCTGGTGGATTCGAACCATGGACCTCAGGGATTGCAGTGCAGCTTCTTGCCACTAGGCCACCAGAGCTCCCTATTTAAATTATTTTTTTAAAAAAAGATGGGAAATGAACACTCACAGAGTCATTCTATGAAGCAAGCATAACCCTAATATCAAAACCAGGCAAAGATACCACAAAAAAGAAAACTGTAGGTTACTCTCTTCTCATGAGCATAGATTAAAAAATGCTCAACATCGTTGCTGTTGTTACGTGCCATTGAGTCACCGGCGACAAATAACGACCCAATACACAGCAGCTCTGAACCCTGCCCTGTCCTGAGCCAGTCTCACTAATTCCAACACACCAACCCCCATTGCCCCAGTTACTGTATCAATCCATCTCATCCGGGATCTTCCTCTTCTGCGCTGTCCCACCACCCTTCCAAGCACAATGTCCTCCAAAGATCCCAGATGAGAGTGAAGGGACGGCACAAGAGGGGAAGACCCTCTATGAGGTGGATTGATTCAGTGACTGGGGTGATCGGGATGGGTGTGTCAGAGGCAGTGCAGTTGGTACAGGATAGAGTAAGGTTTAGGGCTGTTGTACATAGGGTCGCTATGAGTCGCAAGTAACTCGATGGCACATAACAACATTATATATAATTTATCACAAGCAACTTAATACCTGGTGTCATGAATACATCATTCATGTAAGGAATAATACTGAGGAACAGTATTAATACACAAATGTTGTTTTTGTTGTTGTGTTATGTGCGACTCACAGCAACGCTATGTACAACAGCCCTAAATACTGCTCTACCCTGTGCCAATCTAATTGACAGTATACATATTGATATAATTCTTTTTTTTCCCAGTGATGGAATTTTTATTTTTTTATTTATATTTAAAAACAAAACCAATTTCCCCTCAGGTAACCCCCAAACAAATAAAAAACCAGATTAAATAAAATTTGCAGTGAATATACCCAGCAAACGTCTGTATGTGCAATTAAATACTGTGTTACTGTGGCACGAACCTCAAATGAACAATATGCAAGTGTTCTGGGGGGTGGGAGGATGCCCAAGTTTTAACTCTGTGGGATTTAGGGGGAAGTGAGAGCAAGAGGAAATTAATTTAGTTTTTCTTAATTCTTTCCATATAAATATATTCATAAGGACCAAAACAGAAAAAGAAGTCTGGGATGATAAGGTAATAGGAGAAAAGGAGAGTGGGATACTCCTAATTCTACCTGGCCAAAGAATATGAAATAAATTAGTTTCATGGTGAGAAAAGAGATTAAAAAATTATAGAAGAGGATGGGAAGGAGAGGGAAGCAGAGAAGCTCCAATCAGGGAAGAAGGAGCATGGCAGGATTGAGGAGTCTAGAGCCAGTGTGCCTGTTTCATCCTTGACTTGACTGGCAGAGATTCCAGTTCAGCGTCTGTCTCCTACTTTTTGTCTCTGTCCAAGGGCTGTCTGGGTCCCACGACCTCATCTACCCTGCCTCTACCTCTGTGCCAGTCCCATCCCCTCCTCTGCTCATTGAGAGCAGGCTCACTCCAAGATCCTCAGGTTCTCTTTTGCCACTTGAAGTTTGAAGTGACTCACAGAGTTGTTGAAGCAAAATGAAGCATTTTTGGCAGCCAGAGGGGCTGAGGAATACAGTCACCATGCTGTAAAAGGCAGCCAGGCAACCCCTCAGCATCCTTGAGCCACTGGATCTTGGCACCAGACATGGCGAGTTGAGTGAAGAGTTTGTCCACCTCAGTACGGGTGATGCCTTCTGGGAGATCTGTCACCTCCAGCACCCACCTCAAGACAACATCTGCTGTCCCCAGATCAGTAGAGGCAGATTTGAGTGTTTGTATATTTTGTCCCAGTTTCCACGCTTCAGTCCACTCTGACCCTAGTGCACTGTGTGAGTCAACTGGCCATAGAGCAAAGAAGGGCAGATGGATAGATTGTACTGTAATGGCTGGCCTAACAGGGTGTAGTGCCCATCACCTTGTGTTGTACCCCCAGGCTGGGGGAACTGTTTGAGGACGGGCAGGGGACTTAAGTCCTATGCAGACGTTGCTGAGGCTGGTGACAGGAGAGGGTGCTGGGGACTGGGTAGGAGATGGGACAGGGCTGCTTATCTGTGTGTTGGCCTGGGGACTACCCTCAGGATTGTACAGGACTCCAGGCTTCTGCCCCTACTGGTCCACACTGTAATATTTACAGTGACTCCACTGGACCATAGATGGATTCTGGGGGGCCTGGGGTCCATTAGGGACATTCAACTGCATGACCACCACAACTGGTACAGAAGGTGACACTCCTGAGTACTGCTGTGGCTTCTGTGATTGACTTCAGGGAGAGGGGTATTGCTCAGAACCAAGAGGTTGCAGAAACACCACAGAAAGGCTCGAACTGTTCTTCTGAGCTGGTGGGATCATACTGTAGTATACTGGCACGCCCACTGCAGACAGGCCCCCTTGCACAGAATGGCTCATGGAGACAACCATGGGTTTCAGGGAAGGTGGCTGGACCACATTTTGCAAGTTATTACCCACTGGCTCTTGATAAGAAGGCAATGAAGTGTACTGAACCACCAGATTTTGCATCTGGCCCCCTGCTGCTCCTCTTGTTGCTGAGAAGGCCCTGATTCTGTGGTTGCTAAACCCCAATCATGCCTTGGTAAGCTGTTTGCTGCTGGTTAGGCATCATGGGCAGATGGGATGGCTGAGGCAGCTATTGACCACACTCGGAGCTGTAGGCCACCGAGTGAGAGAGAGGTTGGTATTGCTGGCTGGAGTTTGGATACTGTCCAGGGAGATAGTGAAAAACCTGGTTCTGATAAAGGGGCTGCATGTAGCCCTGGGTTTGCAGGACTTGCTGAGTAGGGGGTGCATGGCTAGAGGTAGAATAATTGAAAGTGGAGAGGGTCTGTCCTGTGGAAGCCATGATGAAGCTAGTCTGCTGCCCGGTTCCCCTTGATATTTAGATATCCATTCTGGCCAGTCTCTCAGACAGATATTCTCTCAGACCCTTTGATATTCTTCCTCTCTCTCTTCTCTTGACTTGCTCCTCCTTCCATCCTGTAATGGAACTCTGATCTTGTTATTGTCTCAATCCATACTGACATCATCTCCCTTGTGAATGAATCTCTGTTGAAATTATGTATTATTCTCATCTTTTATATATTCTGAGAACCTTTGTTCATGAATTCTTGTGTTATTGGTTTTGTTGATGATGACAGCTTTTCCAGTTTGTTTGACATTATGGTCCATCCCAAAATAGGCAGCTACCTGGTCTAATAGCATCCGTTGATATGAGGTCATCTGAGGGAATTTCTTGTTGTCATTAATAAAGTCCAGAATATCTTGTTTTAATTTTAGCAGCATCATTCTGTCCCTTGCATTCTTTTCCAGTGTATTTACAAGGAATTCATGTAGGTCTATTCCAGTAGAGTCCATATACTCTTGGCTGAAGTCTTTGGACAGCATCTCCCTTGTGATCTTTTCCTTATATTTTTCTTTGTCTTCCTTTTCAGAGACATCTTTTTGGACTTTTCCTCCTCCTTTTCAGAAGGACAACTGATGTTGTTATTGTTATGTGCCATCGAGTCGCTTATAACTCATAGCGACCCTATGTACAATAGCCCTAAACCCTGCTCTGTCCTGTGCCAATCTCACTCTCTCCAGTCACGGAATCAATCCACCTCATAGAGGGTCTTCCCCTCCTGCACTGTCCTTCCACTCTCCCAAGCATGATGTCTGTCTCTAAGGACAGGTCCCTCCTTGCAACATGTCCAAAGTATGTCAGACAAAGCCTCAGAATCCTTGCCTCCAAGGAGCAGCCCAGTTTAACCTTCTCCAGGATGAACCTGTTTGTTTTCTTAGCAGTCCATGGTACCCTCAATACTCTTCTCCAGCACCACATCTCAAAGGCATCAATTCTCCTTCTATCCTCCCTAATCATTGTCTAACTCTCTGACCATAACAAGTGATTGCAAAGACCATGGTCTGTATCAGGCACACCTTAGATTCCAGAGAGACACCATTGCTCTTAAGTACTTTGGAGAGGTCCCTAACAGCCAACTTAGGGCAACTGATAGACAACTGAATTATATCCTGTGTTTCTAATGGTCCATCGGCAAATGGGACAGCAGATTTCTCACACACTGCAAGACTGCGCACTAACTTCAGCTTGGAATTAGACTTGGCTCGTTTCCTGGCATGACCATGGTTGGATGTCCGCCTCTATGTTTCCTGGCACAAACTGATATCTTCGCCTTCTTTTTAAATTTCTTCTTTACTTGAGAGTTAGATATAAACTTATTTTTGTTTACAGATTCATCTACCAGTCCCCCCCCCGATTCTTTCATTATTTCCATGGTCTCCTGTGTAGTTTTACTGTTAGACATCCTCAGTAGAATTCTCTAGTCTTTATGGACTCCTGAATAAATGTTTCAGCCTCCACGCAGGTCATAATGGGGCCAACACCGTCTCCACCCACTGCCCAGGTCCACTGCTGCAGCTTGGCCCCCTATGGCCAGCAGCTCGTGCTTCTTGGGGGCGGGTTAATCTCAGTGGGGATTTTCCCAGGATGAGGGGTATGGGGGAGCAGAGTGGGTAGGGGGGAAGGGCAATTGATATATTTCAACAAACAGATGCTGCCCTAGATGTGTTTACCAAGTTGTGTCAAGAAATCCAGAGGACAACCACCTGGCCAACTGACTGGAAGAGATCTATATATTTGTTCCCATTCCAAAGAAAGGTGATCCAACAGAGCGTGGAAATTATTGAACAATATCAATGATAACATATGCAAGCAAGATTCTGCTGAAGATTGTAAAAAAATGACTGGAACAGCACATCAACAGAGAACTGCCTGAAGTGCAGGCTGGGTTTAGAAAAGGCTGTGGTGCTAGGAATATTGTAGTTAATGTTAGATGGATCTTGACTAAAAGCCAGGAATACCAGAGGAATTCTGTCTATCTGTGTTTCATTGACTATGCAATGGCATTTGACTGTGTGGACCACAACAAACTGTGTTTAAGTCTGAAAAGAATGAGAATCCAAGAAGACTTGTTCATGCTTATGCGAAACCTACACTTGGACCAGGAGGTAGTCATCAGAACATAGCAAGGGAACACTGGATGGTTCAAATACACAAATAAGCGAATGTAAAATATCTTCTCTTATTTTAAAAAAAAATAAAACAACCAACAACAAACAACCCACCCCACAAGCAAACAAAGAACAAGTAATTCATCACAACCAAGTTAGGTTAATAACAGGAATGCAGAGATTGTTCAACATAATTAAAACAACTAAATATAATTCATTACATTAACAAAACAAAAAACCAAGAACTATACCATCTCATTAATTGATGCAGAAAAGACCTTTGACAAAATCTAAGACTCCTTCCTAATTAAAGCATCCAGCAAAATAGGAGTAGAAGAGAATTTCCTAAACACATTGATAAGTGTATATGCAAAACCAAGGGCCAAACATCATTCTCAACAGAGAGACTAAAGACATTTCCCTTGCAAACTGGTATCAGGCAAGACTGCCTGCTATCACCATGTCTATTCAATATTGTATTGGAAGTTCCAGCTAAGTCAATAAGGCAAAAGAAGAAAATTACAGGCATCCAAATTGGCAGAGAGGTGGTAAAACTGTTGCTCTATGCAGATGATGTGATAGTGTACATAGAAAACTCCAAAGACTACCAAAAAATGTTAGACCTAGTAGACTAATTTAGTAGAGTGGCAGGTTATAAGATTAACATAAAAAAACCTAATTGGATCTCTCTACAGTAACAAAATAAGCATGGATAAGGAAACTAGAAAAAACAACATGATTTACAATAGACAACCACAAGATTAAATACTTAAGAATAAATCTAACTAGTGATACAAAAGACTTTTATAAGTAAATGTACAAAACACTGCTACAGAAAACAAGAGATTTAACTAAATGGGAAAATATTCCCTGTTTATGGATAGGAAGACTGAACATTGTGGAAAAGATAGTCTTCCAAAAGTAATCTACAGGTTCAATCCAATCCCAGTGTTGTTCTTATTACTGAGTGCTGTCAAGTTGAGTATGACTCATAACAACCCTATGAACAAAAGATCTGAACCCTGTTTTATAACTATCATCATTTCTCTAATGTTAATAGAGTTTTCCAAAGGCCTATAGTTTAAGAAGTGCATGCCAATCCTGCTTCCAAACCTGTCTTAATCTGGGAGCTCTACCCAACTCTGTCCATCATGGGTTACCATTATGGTATTTGACACACCAGTGGTACAATGTTTAGTATTGCAGCAACCCAAGATATCTCAGTACAGCAACCTGACAGAACAGTGCTATACCACATAGAACAATGTTCTTCCCAAACAAAATTAACATCAGGCCTGAGGGAAATAGAAAAGGCAATTTCCAGTTTCATTTGGAAAGGAGACTCAAAATAAGCAAAGCTTTTCCAAGAAACAAAAATGAGGCAGGAGATATCTCACTCCCTGATTTTACAACCTACTACACAGCTGTAGTAATCAAAACAACATGGTATTATTACAATAAAAGACACATAGATCAATGGAGGGGAATTGAGAACCCAGAAATCAACCTCTCTACTTATAGTCAGCTGATATCTAATAAGGAAAGAAAACCCATTAAATGGGAAAACTACTGGTTTTTTTAAAAAGTGGATCAGAGATCTAAGGGTAAAATCCAAAACTATAAAGATCATAAGAGACAAAATGGGAATCAATTCAGAAGCTCTAGTCTATGGCATAAATAGACTTGCAAATAGAACAAAAAATGCACAACCAAGAGAGGGTAAAATTGATTCTTAAAATCATATCACTGTGTGCATAAAAAACTCTTCAGTAGGGTGAAAAGAAAGCCCACGAACTGGGGGAAAACATTTGGCAATGACGTTTCAGATAAGGGTCTCATAATTAAAGTTTATACAATACTATAGGGTCTCCACAACATAACCTTGATATAGACAAAAGACATGAAAAGATTATTCACAAAGAAGGACATTTGGTGGTTAACACACACATGAAGAAATGTTCAAAATCACAAAACAGGACAGCAATGAAATACCATCTTACCCAAGCAGCAGTAGCAATGTTTAATGAAACAGCAAACAATAAATACTGGAGAGAATGTGGAGAGATTAGAACTCTTATGTATTGTTGATGGGACTATAAAATGGTATGACTGCTATACACAGCATTTCCTCAAAAAGCTGAACATAGAAATCTTAATTGACCCAGCTATTACACTGCTAGGAATATATCCCATGGAAATCAGACCTATGAACTTTGATAAATGTCAATAGTTATAGAAAGGCCTCAGACCTTTTGTTCATAGGGTCGCTATTTGTCATGCTCAATTCAAAGGCAATCATCATCATCATCATTATCATCATCAACAACAACAACATATTTATAGTCATGTTTTTCACAATAGCAAGAAAATGGAAACAGCTCAAATACCCATTAACAAATGAATGGATTGGGAAATTTTGGTACATTCACACAATGCAATACTATGTAGAACTAAGCAACAATAATTTTGTAAAATACTACAGGGAAGAGTCTAGAAAGAATTATGCTGAGTGAAATAATTCAGTCACATAAGGACAAATATTGTATAAGGTCACTATTGTGATAATAAGATAACTGAGCAAGATATATATAAATGTTCAAAAAAGGAAGGGGAAGGGAAAAAGAGGAGGCCAATAAACAGGCAGGGGGGAAATCGCTAGGATAGCAGAGGTCAGCAGGCAGAAGGTGTGTGTGTGAAGGTACAGGAAAGAATCCATGAGGACTTAAGAGGTGGGGTGATAATAGGCCTAGATTAATAGTAAATTAATTACATAAAATACAATATATATGAATGATTGTATAAAACACAATGCATGTGAATGATTGTGTGCAAGCCAATTTAAAAAAAGGAGGGGGAAAGACTACAATCATCAATATAGGTTACATCTCAACATGAATAAAACAATAGTTCTCACCACTGGTCCAATAGACAATATCATGATAGTGGAGGAGAGATGTTGTTGTTGGTTGTTGTTGTGTACTGGAGGTTGGAACCAACCCATAGCTGACCCTCCGGTGGATTTTCAGAGGCAGTTAATTGTACTGGAGGAGATGGCCTATCCTTCTTCTGCAGAGCAGCTGGTGGCCTTGAACTGCCTGCCTTTGGGCTCAGTGCAGCTTCTTGCTAATAGGCCACCAGAGCTCCCTGGAGGAGAGATAGAAATTGTTAATTATTTCTTGTTTGGCTCCACAATAAACACTCTTGGTACAAGCACCCAGGAAATAAAAAGATGTATTTTTGCATTGGGAAAGCTTGCTGTCAGGGATCTCTCCAAAATGCTGAAAAGCAATGATGTCATCAGTTTGAAGACTAGGGTGCACCTAATCCAAACCATTATCCAGAATGAAAGTTGGACAATGAATAAGGATGACAGAAGACGAATAAATACATTTGAGTTGTGGTGTTGGAGAAGAGTGCTGAATGTCCTGCGGACATTCAAAGGACAAACAAATATGTCTTGGAAAAGGTACAATGAGGGTGCTCCTTGGAGCCAAGGATTGTCTAATATATTTTGGGCGTATTGTTAGAAGGGGCTAGTCCTTGGAAAGAACATCATAGTTGTAAAGATGAAGGGTCAGTGACTGTAATAGTGGGCTCCATTATATCCATTATATCAGAGATGGTGAGGATGGTACAGGATAGAACAGGATTCAGATCCATTGGTCTTAAGTCAGTATGAGTCATAGTTGACTTGATGCCACTTACCAACAATATAAAGTCTGCCTAATATGTAGAAGAAGATTCAAAGCCACAGTGAGGTACCATCTCACTCCAGTAGCAGTGGCAAAGTTTAACAGGACAACAAATAATAAATGTTGGAGAGGATGTGGTAAGATAGAAACTCTTTTACATTGTTGGTGGGATTGTACAATGCTACAACCATTCTGGAAGGCAGTTTGGTGCTTCCTCAAAAAGCTGAACATAGAAATTCCATATGACCCAGCTATTCCATTGTTTGGAATATACCCCAAGAAAATGAGAACTGGGCCTCAAATGTTCATAGCAGCATTTTTCACCATTGCAAGAACATGAAAAGAGCCCAAAAGTCCAACCACAAATTAATGGATTGAGAGGTTGTGGTACATTCACACAATGAAATACTATGCAGCACGCAGGAGCAATCATTTTGTAAATTACTACCTAACCTGCGAGTGACTGGAGAGGATTATGCTAAGTGAACTATCTCAGTCCCACAAAGACAAATACTGAAGACTCAATATTGTGAAAATGACAATCCTACCAAAAACAATCTACATGTTCAATGCAATCCCAAACCAGATACCAAATTCATTTTTCAAGGAGATTGAAAGGGAAATTACCAAATTTATTTGGAGATGCAAGAGATCCCAAATAAGCAAAACACTTCTGAGGAACAAAAATGAGGTTGGAGGTATAGCACTGCTTGACCTCAAAAATCTACTACATAGCAATAGTAACCAAAACATCATAGTATTGGTACAATGACAGGCACATAGACCAATGGAACAGAATTGAGAACCCCGAAATAGACCCAGCTATCTATGGTCAACTGATATTCGACAAGGAAATCAAAGCTATCAAATGGGGAAATGATAACCTCTTCAACAAATGGTGCTGGCAAAACTGGACTTCCACCTGAAGAAAGCTGAAACAGGATCCACATCTCACACAATACACAAAAAACCTGAGAGTAAAGCTCAAAACCATAAGGTTCTTAAGAGACAAACTGGGATCAAGCTTAGAAGCACTAGTCCAAGATATAAAGAGATTGTCAAATACAACCAGAAATGCACTATCTAAAGAGGATAACATTGATGCATGGAACCTTCTAAAGATTAAATCCATGTGTGCATCAAAACCTTTTTTCCAACAGGGTAAAAACAAAACCTACATACTGGGAACAAACATTTGGTAATACCATCTCAGACAAGAGTCTTATAACAAGAAGTTGTAGTATACTCCTGGGCCTCCACAAGAAAAAGACTGATAACCCAATTGCAAAATGGGCAGGAGACATGGAAAGAATTTTCATAGAGGAAAATATTCGAATGGCAAACAGACTCATGAAGCTCAAAATCGCTGGCAATAAGAGAGATGCAAATCACTCTTTCTCTTGGGCTTGGATCAGGCAGCAGCCAGGTTCCATCGCTCAGTCATGGCCAAAATCAAGGCTCAGGACCTTTGCGGCAAGAAGAAGGAAGAGCTGTTGAAAACAGCTGGACGATCTGAAAATGGAGATTCCCCAGCTGCACGTCACCAAAGTGACAGGCGATGCGGCTTCTAAGCTCTCCAAAATCCGAGTTGTCCAAAAATCCATTGCCTGTATTCTCACTGTTATTAACCAGACTCAGAAGGAGAACCTCAGAAAATACTATAAGGGCAAGAAGTATAAACCCCTGGATCTGAGGCCCAAGAAAACACATGCCATGCGCTGAAGGTTCAACAAGCACGAGGAGAACCTGAAGACCAAGAAGCAGCAGCGAAAAGAGCGCCTGTACCCACTGCGGAAATATGCAGTCAAGGCCTGAACTTCTTAAATAAATAAAACACAAAACCGGGCGGTGGGGGTGGGGGGAGAGAGATGCAAATAAAAATCACAATGAGGTACCTTTTTAGTAACAGTGGCAAAGCTTAACAGGGCAGTAAGTCATAAATGTTGGAAAGGTGGTTGCGAGAAAGGAACTCTTATACATTGTTGGTGGGATTGTACAGAATGTACAGATTTTACAGAATGGTACAACCATTCTGGAAAGCAGTTTGGCACTTCTTCAAAAAGCTGAACATAGAAATTCCATATGACTCAGCTGTTCCACTACATGGAATATACCCTGAGACAATGAGAACTGAGGCACAAACTGAGATTTATACACCAATGTTCATAGCAGCATTGTTCACCATCGCAAGAACACTGAAACAGCCAAAATGTCCAACCACAAAAGAATAGATTGAAAAATTATGGTACATTCACACAATGGAATACTATGCAGCATGCAGGAGCAATGATTTTATAAATTATTACCTAACTGGGAGAGACTTACGCTGAGTGAACTAACTCAGTCCCACAAGGATAAATATTGTATAAGACCATTATTGTAGAATGAGTATAAGGATCCAAGAGGGGTGGAAGAGGGTGGAAGTAGAGGGATCAGGATGTGCAGGGGGAGAGGGATTAACCATGGGGTTGTACAATTTGATGGGGGTGGGGTGAGGGAAATGGAAAGAATTTGTTCTTTAAAACAATGTATTCAAATTTTGTAAATAACCTAGTAGAAAATTAAACAAACAAACAAAAAGACCATTATTGTAGAATGAGTATGAGGATCCAAGGGGAGGGAGGGTGGAAATAGAGAGGTGAGGACAGGTGTGTATATGTGTGTGTGTGTATGGAGTACGGTGTTAATCATAGGGTTGCACAATTCGATGGATGGGTGGGGTGAAGGAAATGGTAAGGATCTTTCGTGAAAAACGATGTATTCAAACTTTGCAAATAAATCAGAATTGTTGTTGATTTCCTTCGAGTCGAGCATGACTCATAGCGACTCTGAACAAAAGGCTTGAAGCTCCTCTGCAACTATCAACATTTACCAAAGTTCATAGAGTTTTCTGAAGCATGTTTAGGAAGTGGATAAAAAAAAAAAGAAAAAAGAAAAAGAAGCAATGCCTTTGAATTGTGGTATTGCACAAGAGTTCTAAAGATCTCATGGACTTCCAAAAGAACAGATATGTCTTGGAGAAGGTGCAGCCGGAATGCTCCCTGGCAGCAAGGATGGTGAGGCTTCGTCTCACATGCTTTAGACATGTTGCTAGAAGAGGTTATTTCTTGGAGAGGACATCATGCTTGGGAAGATGGAGAGGTGGTGAAGCAAAGGAAGTCTCTTAACCAGGTGAGCTTACTGAGGCAATAACCATGAGTATGTGGAGTATGTCAGAGATTGTGAGAATGGCATGGGATATGACAGGATAGTATTGTCTATGGATAAAGCTCAGAGGGCAAGAAGGAAGGGGAAAGAAACAGGAAACAAAGGGAGAAAATGGGAAGAGTGGTATTATAGTGTGGGAATTATAACCAGTGTAATGAAACATAATGTGTATGATTTCTTAAATGGAAAACTAATTTTCTTTATAAGCATATGTTCAAATAACAATAAAAAGTTTTTTAAAAAATTAAAACAGCAACAGGATGTTTGAATGATGACAGTAATTATTTTCTAGAGAGAGAGCAACTAATGATGCAAGAGAGAGGGGAAGAAATTGTTAGGATGATGTCCTTAAAAGATAACATAGGATGAGGTGGGATCTACTTCTCAAGTGGAGGAACTAAATATTGATCATAAAAGGGATGGCTTATCCACAATAACATAGAAGGTGACAGGTTAAGTTGTTTTTTCATTATAAATGCTATTTGCTGAGTAGAGGTGGTAGTAGAATTATCAGGAATAAAGCTTGAGAGTAAGGACAAGAGAGGAGGCATTGAGGTTTGAGGAAAGATAATCTATATTTCTAGATGACATAATCATCTAGAAAGTTAGTAGAGTCCTAAGACTAGTGGTGGTATTATTAATAGGTATCATCAAGTTGACCATGACTCATAGTGACCCTATGAACAATAGAATGTTGTCCTATCCTGTGTCATCTTTATGAACTCTGATATGCCCAAACCCATTGTTAGAGTCATTGTATCAATCCAACTCCTTGAGGATTTTTTTCTTTGCTCTTCCATCATTTGCAGTATGATGTTCTTTTCCAAGGACTGGCCACTTCTGGCAACATTCTTTATGTGAGATAAGTTTCAATATTCTTGCCTCTAAGGAACACCCAAGACAGACTTGTTCTCTTGGCAGTCCATGGGATATACAGTACTATTTGCCAACACCACAGTAAAAAGGCTCTGATTCTTCCTTTGTCATCCTTATTTATTGTTCAACTCTCAGATATATGGGAAGCAATTGAAAAATATCATGGCTTAGAACTGGTGCACCTTAGTCTTTAGACTGACATCTTTGCTCTTTAGCACTTTAGAGGTCCTTGACAGAAGATATCCCCAATGCAACAGGTTTTTAGATTTCTTTTTATTTATTTATTTATTTTTTAGATTTCTTAATTACTGTTACCATGGGTGTTGATTATAGATCCAAGTAAAATGAAATCACTGACAACTTCAATCTTTTATCCATCTATCATCATGTAGTTAATAACAGGTAAAATCATAATAGGTGGAGGGTGGAGGAAAGATTGAAGTTGTATTGATTCAAAATGGATATCAGAAGAGATTCTAAAGATTGCTCTAGATGGCTTGTGGGGAGACGGGACTGAGTTATCCCTGGGGTTATAGGTCCCTCTATCTGGGAGCCAAACAGTACAAGAGACTTTAGTATACAGAATTTTAAGCAGAGGAAGAAATTTCTTAGTTCTCTGCGAGAGAAGGCTGACTTGAGACCCTCTGCATACAAGCTGCTTGAGCTAACAGTCCTGATCTCTAATCTCCTGCCACTCCAGAGACAAGGGAAAATATGAAGCTCCAGAAGAAAAAAGTGCATGAGAAACTGCTTGAGTAGAGCACGTGGTCTCAACCATTCAGACACTTGAAGGAGGTCTATAAAGTTGGTGTCAAGAGAATATGTCAAGGCGAGATTCATACAGAGCTGCAGTGCAGAACAGAGAGAACCTCAAGGACTTTAGAAAAGGCAAATTTTCCCAGTAAAGATCTACATTAGAGTGAGTAGCTCACCTCATAGACTGAACATTTTAAATTGGCAACTAGTAACATTATAAAGACAAGAACCACAAACAACATTTGCAGATACAATAGAAATGACCTAACACTTATCAAGAAATAGTTCACATAACGTTAAGAAAGTAAAAGGAAGCCTCAAACACTATGAATAAAACAAATTAAGCCTTCTCCAAAAAAAGCAGAGAATATTAGAGCCCTCATGAATACCCAGAGTCAAAGAGGCAGATGATATATGTTGATATGGAGACATTTGAACAGCTACGAATGTCTCCATATCAACATATATCATTCAAACAGCTAAGAATGTCTCCATATCAACATATGTAATCTGCCCTCTTGATTTGGGGGTATCCATGAGGTCTCTAATATTCTCTTCTTCTTTTTTTTTAAGAAGGCTTACCAATGAAAAGAAGCAGGAGTGGCATTTATTTCCTAAACAACATGCCTCTGGAAACTCTATGAACTTTGATAAATGATAATTATAGAAAGGCTTTAGGCCTTTTGTTCATAGGGTGGCTCTGACTCATGCTTGACTAGACAACAATCAACAACAACAACGAATGAAAGTACAAATGATGGAAGAAATAATGGAAGCCACTAAGAATGCAAACACTCCAGAGACATGGAGACAGAAGAAATAAATTGATGAGAAGGAACTTGTGCAAATATGGAAAAAAATGTAAAAAAATTGGAAGAAAGATTTGAAATTACAGATAAAATGGTGCAAGAACTTAAAAAAATCATCACAAGATAATGTATTGCCAACACAGTATTATAAATAACAGAAAGAATGAAAATGCAATCCAGAATATTAAGAAATGGCAAAAGTGTCCAATAAGCTGGAAGGACAAAAAAGTAGAACAGAAGAGATGGAACAGAGAGTCAGTGAGCTGGAAAACAAGAATCTCAATGGAAACTTACTAGAAGAAAAATCAGATAGGCCATAAAGAAAATCAAGAAAATGAAGAAAACATTAGAATTATGTAAGAAGACATCAAAAGGAATAACAGATGTATGATTGGAATTCCAGAATATGAAAGGGATAGGGAAATCACTGAGAAAATTGTGAAATAGGTAGTAGAAGAAAACTTCCCAGATGTTTTGAAGAATGAGAAAATCCACATTCAGGAAGCTCAGCAAACACCAAATAGATTATAACCAAAAGAGCAAAACATCAAGATAGTAAAAAATCTCCAAAATAAAAGATAAGGATAGAGTACTGAAAGCAGCATGAGAAAAACAAAGAGTCACCTATAAAGAAAAAAATAATTAGATTAAGTTCTGATTTTTTTCAGCAGAAACCATATGAGAAAGATGACAATGGTATAGCATATACATAAAGTGGACAGGAAAACAATTGCCAACCAAAGATCCTGTACCCAGCAAAGCTCTCCATCAAATATGAAGGAGAAATCACATCCTTTGGAGAAAAGAAAAACCTCAAGGAACTTGTGAAAACCAGACGAAGGGGAGTCCTTCACACAGAGACACCAAAGGAAAGTGGATGGACCATAATAACAAAAAAACAAAACAAAACAAAAAAAAACCCAATTTAAAAAAAAACAAAAGCCACAGCAAAATGGCAACAATAAAACCTGGCCTGTCAATTATTACACTTAATGTAAATGGACTAAATGCACCAATCAAGAGAAAAAGAGTAGCAGAATGGATAAAAAAAACAAAGCCCATAAATGTGTGATCTACAAGAGACACATTTAATAAATGAAGAGAAAGACTCAAAATAAAAAAAAATATAGAAAAATATGCCAAGCAAATGACATCCACAAAAAAAGCAAGAGTGGCAATATTAATGTCTATAAAATAAACTTCAGAATGAAAACCACAATAAAAGATAAGAAATCATATACTGATTAAAGACACAGTAGAGAAACATGATCAACATCTATGCACCCAATAAACACATAAAACAACTGTTAACAGAATTGAAGAAAGAAACAGACAGCACCACAATAGTGGTAGGAGACACACCACCCTTGCCAAAGGATAAGTCAATTCAAAGAAACTTAACAAAGATGCAGAAGACCTAAACTATGCACTCAGCTAACTCGAACTTGTGGATGTATTTTGAGCACTGCACACAATTAATACTCAATTCACTTTCTTCTCAAGTACACATGGTATATTTTCCAGAACTGATCACATATTAGGACACAAAGCAAGCCTCAATAAATTAAAAAACACTGAAATAATACAAAGTATCTTCTGAGATCACAATGCCATAAAACTAGAAATTAACCACAAGAGGATAAAGCTTATAAAGTCATCAATGTTGAAGCTAAATAATACCCTGCTAGAACATGATTGAGTTATAGAAGAAATAAAGAAAGAAATAAAAATGTTCCTCAAAACAAACGATAATGCAAATACAATGTACCCAAACCTCTGGGATGCAACTAACGCAACCCTCAGGGAGCAGTTCATAGCAATAGGCAAACACACAAAAAAATGAAGAAGCAAACTTAATGATCGAACTCAACACCTTCATCAAACAGAAAAAACAACAACAATCTAACCCCAAAGCCTCTAGAATAAATGAAAATACAAGAACAAGAGTTTAAATCAATGAGAAAACAGAAAAACAATTGAAACTGTCAATAAGATGAGGAACTGGTTTTTCAAAATGGTCAATAAAATTGACAAACCATTGGTAAACTTAACAAAAGTAAAAAGAAGGAGAAGACACAATAACTCAATTAAGGAATGATAGAGGTGATATCACAACAGAACCAGAGGAAATTAAATCTATTATATTGGAATATTATGAGAAGATATACTACATTTGAAAAAAAAATATATTTGAAAAGTTAGAGGAAAAGGACAAATTCCTTGAAACTCATGCCCTACCAGACTTTTCACAGTGAGATGTAGATCAATTGAAGAGACAAGATAAGATATTGAGCAGAAACTCCCCCACAAAAAAGTCCTGGGAAGGTGGCTTCACAACTGAATTTTATGAAATAATTAGAGAAGATTTATGACCAATCCTACTAAGTTATTTCAAAAAATAGAAAAAGAACGAACACTCCTAGAGACATTCTATGAAGCAAGAATAACCCAAATACCAAAACCAGACAAAGATATCACCAAGAAAGAAAATGACAGATCAATATCTCTCATGAACATAGATACAAATATCCTTAACAAATACCCTAGCCAATAGAATCCAAAAGCACATAATAAATATAATTAATCATGATCGAGTGGGATTCATAAGAGGTATGCAAGGATGGTTCAACATGAGAGAAAAAATCAACAATACGAATATCAATTCCATTCTTCAACTAGATGGAAAAGACAATCTCCAATTTCATTTGGAAAAGAAAGAGACCCCGAATAAGCAAAGCACTCCTTAAAAAAAGAAACAAGGTAGAAGGCTTCTCACTCCCTGATTTAAAATCCTACTACACTGCCATGGTGGTCAAGACAGCATGGTACTGGTACAACGACAGACACATAGATCAGTGGAATAGAATCGAGAACCCAGAAATCACCTCATCTTCCTATGGACAACTGATTTTTGACAAGGAGATGAAATCAGTAAAGTGGGGAAATGACAGCCTTTTAAACAAATGGTGTTGGAAAATTGGAAAACTGCAGAAAACTCAAACAAGACCCACACCTCATACCATACACAAAAAACAACTCAAAGAGGAACAAGGCCCTAGGACTAAAACCAAAGACTATATAAACTTCATTAGAGAAAAGCTTGGAAGAACCCTAGAAGCACTAATCCACAACATGAACAGTCTTCCAAGCATCCTGAAAAACCTACACTCAGGAGAGGATAAAATAGATGAATGGAACCTTCTAAGAATCAAATCCCTATGCACACTCAAAAACTTCTCCAACAGGGTAAAAAGAAAAGCTACAGACTGGGAAAGAATATTTGGTAATGAAATGTCTTCTAAGATACTTATATCTAGAATTTATAGAATATTCGAGCACCACAACAGACAAAGGTAAACAACTCAATTGCAAAATGGGCACAGGATATGAACAGACCACCAAAGAAGACCTTCAGATGGTGAATGAACACATGAAAAAAATGTTCAAAATTCCCTAGCTCTAAGAGAGATGCAAATCAAAACAACTATGAGATATCATCTCATCCCAGTAAACAATAGCAAAATTCAACAGAGCAGCAAACAACAAATGCTGGCAAAGCTGTGAGGAAACTGGAACTCTTAGTCACTGTTGGTGGGAGTGTAAAATGGTGCAATCACTATGGAAGGCAGTATGGCACTTTCTCAAAAAGTTAGAATTAGAAATACCATTTGACCCAGCAATTGCACTACTGGGAATATACCCTAAAGAAACCAGAACTGCCACCCAAGCAGATATATGCACACGCATGTTTATTGCTGCTTTGTTCATAATAGCAAAGAGTTGGAAACAACCCAAGGGCCCATCAACAAACGAATGGCTAGAGAAGCTGTGGTATATTCACAAAATGGAATATTATGTAGCACTTTGGATGGCCAACAGATACATGAAGAAAAGCTAAAAATCACTGGCAATGGGGGGAGTGTTGGGAGGGGAGAAAAGTGCAACAATGAATGAATGGAAATCCAAAATCTCTGTAAATTTTTACTGAAATTAATAATAAATTAAAAATATAACACACACAAAAAATCACTGGCAATAAGAGAGATGCAAATCAAAACCATAATGAGATACCATCTTACCCCAGCATCAGTGGCAAAGTTTACCACAGCAGCATGTAATAAATGTTGGAGTGGACGTAGAGAGATAGGAACTCTTAGCCATTGTTGGTGGGACTGGAAAATGTCCAACTACTCTGGAGGCAGTTTGATGTTTCCTCATAAAGCTGAGCATAGAAACTTTGTATGGCCCAGTTATTCCACTACTAGGAATATATCCCAAGGAAATTAGAACTGAGACACAAATGGAAATTTGTACACCAATATTCATAGCAGTGTTAATCACCATTCCAAGAACACAGAAACAGCCCAAATGTTCAACCACAGCAGAATAGATTGAGAAAAGGATACACTCACGCAATGGAATACTATGCAGCACTCAGGAATACTACATAAATTGATAGAGACTGGAGAGCATTATGCTGAGTCTCATAAGGACAAATTAAGACCATTATTGACCATTATTGTCAAAATGGGAGGGTAACTACTAAAAAATGTATGGGGACTAAAGGAGGGAAGGGGTGGGATCAGAGGGGTGAGGATGGGTAGGGATGAAACCACAGGGTTTCACAGTTTGGTGGGCAGAAGGAGGGAGTGAAGGAAATGGGAAGTATACAGCAGGGATCTGAAAAGACAGGGTAATGATGGGCAAGGTCCAGTGGTGAATGATTTTATAAAACATAACGCACGGGAATTGGATGAAAAACAATATGTATGAAGTATAATGTGAAACACAATGCACACAAACTTTGTGAGCAAACCAGTAAAAAAAAAAAAAAACCATTAAAATGTTAAAAAAAAATAGACCAAATTGTGACCAAATAGGCAACAATTTGTGAATTAGATGTGAGAAGACTTTTTCAATCATTTTTTCATAATGTCTGAGAAGAGACTTAGTATTTTAATGCAACTTCTTCAATTTGTAAAATTGCAATAATAATATTGTCTATGCCATTAATTTTTATGAAGTTGTTGAGAGTTTGAATAAAATAATAAATGGGGGGGCAGAGAGAAAGTATGGAAAGAAGGTGCAGGGGAAAAGTGAAAAAGATTACTGTGTGTCAATCTGTGGTCTCCTTGGAAATATTCAGGCCCAAAACAGGAAAACATTTTTGTCCATTTTCAATATCATACCACATAGACAATAAAAACAAAAGACAAAAAAAAGAAATTACAATATTCCTCTGACAATAAATTTGATTAATGACTCTTTAGAAATGACTCTTCTTGTGCTAATGCGAAATGACTCTTTCTTGTGCTAATGCTTGGACCAAGAGGCAGTCGTCAGAACAGAGCAGGGCAACAAACACTGAATGGTTAAAAATTGGGAAGGGTGCACGTGCGCCAGGGATGTGTCCTATCTCCATACCTTTTCAACCAGTATGCAGAGCAGATTATCCGAGAGGCTGGGCTCTATGAGGAGAAGCGTGGCATTAGCATTGGTGGAAGATCTATGAACAATCTGCGTTATGCAGATGACACAACCTTGCTCCCTGAAACTGAGGAGGACCTCATGGACTTACTGCAGAGGGTCAAGGACTGCATTCTTCAGTAAGGACTGAGGCTCAATGTCAAGAAGACAAAGATTCTCACCACTGGACCAATTGGTAGCATCAGGATGGATGGCAAAGAGATTGAGATTGTTCACAG
>NW_006399989.1:2367813-2376917 GCF_000299155.1 Elephantulus edwardii
TTTGGACATGTTGCAAGGAGAGACAGGTCTTTGGAGAGGGACATCATGCTGGGTAGAGTAGAGGGACAGCGCAGGAGGGGAAGACCCTCTATAAGGTGGATTGATTCAGTGACTGGGGTAATCGGCATGGGTGTGTCAGAGGCAATGCGATTGGCACAGGATAGAGTGGGGTTTAGGGCTGTTGTACATAGGGTCACTATGAGTCCCAAACGACTCGACGGCACATAACAACAACAACAACAATGTCTATCAACACTTTCATGAGTATGTGACTTTTTTGAAAAATATAGTGGTGATTGCTATGTGCTGTCAAGTTGCAACTGACTCATAGCTAATTTTCCAGGGGGTTTTCAGTGATTATAAATCACATGAGTGAAAATTGCCCAGCTTTCTCCCCTGAAGTAGTTGGTGGGTTTGAACTGCCTGCCTTTGGTTTGACAGTACATTTTCTTACTAACTGGGCGACCAAAACGCCCTTAAAAAATTACTTTTGTTTTTTATAAATATTGACCCTTTTTGGTTCCAGGTAGTTGCTGACTCAGTATACTAATTACAAAAATTTATAAGCATTTATTTAATCTTTGAAAGTCAAAGTCAAATTTCTATAGTGGAGCACTTAGTTAAAACTTAAAGTTGTTGTTGTTGTTGTTGTTGTTGTTGTTATGTGCCATGGGGTTACTTGCAACTCATAAGACCCTACGTACAACAGGTCTGAACCTAACTCTATCCTGAGCCAACATTATTGTCGCTGATACATCTGCCCCCATTAACCCAGTCACTGAGTCAATCCGTCTCATGGAGGGTCTTCCTCTTTTGTGCTGTCCCTCTATCCTCCCAACCATGGTGTCCCTCTCCAAGGACTGGTCCCTCCTTGTAACATTCCCAAAGTATGTCAGATCCTTGCCTCCAAGGAGCAGCCTGGTTTCACCCTCTCCTAGCAGTCCATGATATATTCAATAGTCTTCTCCAGCACCACAGCTCAAAGACATCAGTTCTCCTTCTATCAACCCTTTGTAGAATCCAGCTGTTCCACTCATCTTCCTGAAATGGAAAGCAGCCCAAACTGGTAACCAAAAGCCTTTTTAAGTACAGGCCAAATGCAATCAGCTCACACCCAATTCTGAGCAGTAATCAATGATAACCTTACTATTGATAACATTTATAACATTGATAAAATTATCTTTGCTTAATTAAATTAATGATAATATCTAATCGACCCATCCAGTCAGGTTGCCTAGAGGCAAGAAGCTGTACTGCAGTCCTCCAGGCACATGCTTCAACTGCCTCTGAAAACCTGTTTGAGTGTCAGCTCTGGGTTGGTTCTGACTTGATGGTACACAACAACAAAGAACAATCAACCCTCATTATGTATTGCCATTTCCTTCACTCAACTTACTTATTAAACTTTACTTCCTCTTTCCTCCCTTCTCATTCCTGTTAACCACCAAGTTTAATTAAATCTGTGTGTAAATCTTTTCTTCGATTTTTATAATAATGTTCTTATACCATAATTGTCTTTTTGTGTGCCTGTGTGTGTGACCTCGTCTATTAACTTCTCACTCAATCCACTCCTGCTGCCCTTGGACTTCTTGCTATTCCCCCCCCCCCATTTTATACTGGTTTACTTACAAAGTTCATATACATAGTTTTTCACACAGCATCTTTTTCCTTTCCTTTACCCACCTGTCCCTCCACCCATCAAATTGTGTGACCCTATGATTAAGCTTTCCCCCTCCTTGGATTCTTATACTAATTCTACAATAATGGTCTTATACAGTATTTGTCTTTATGAGACTGAGTTAGTTCATTTAGCATAATGCTCTCCAGTTCCTCTCATGTTACATAGTAATTTACAAAATCATTGCTCCTGGGTGCTGCATGGTATTACATTGTGTGAAAGTACCATAATTTCTCAACCCATTCCATTGTGTTTGGGCATTTGGGCTGTTTCTATGTTTCTTGCAATGGTGAATATCTCTACTATGAACACTGGTGTACAAGTCGCTGTGCTCAGTTCTTATTTTCTCAGAATATTCCAAGCAATGGAATAGCTGAATCATAGGGAATTTCTATGTTCAGCTTTTTGGGAAATGCTAACCTGTCTTCCAGAGTGGTTGTCTATTTTATAATCTCACCAACAATGTATAAGCTTTCCTATCTCACCACATCTTCTCTGGAGGATGAACATTTATTACTTGCTGCCCTGCTAAACCTTGCCACTACTTCTGGGATAAGATGGTATCTCATTGTGGTTTTGACTGCATCCTGGTCCAAGTATAGGTTTCACATAAGCACAATCAAGTGTTCTGGGATACCCATTTTTCTCAGTCAGCCATAGTTTGTTGTGATCCACACAGTCAAATGCCTTAGACATTCCTCTGGTACTCCCTGCTTTCAGTCAAGATCTAACATTAGCTATAATATCCCTAATACTATGGCCTCTTGTAAACCCAGCCTGCACTTCAGGCAGTTCTCTGTTGATGTGTTGTTCCAGTCATTTCTGGATAATCTTCAGCAGAATCTTGCTTGCATGTGATATCAATGATATTGTTTAATACTTTCTGTACTCTGTTGGGTCATCTTTATTTGGAACAGGCACAAACAGAGATCTATCTGTTCCAGTCAGTTGGCCAGGTGGTTGTTCTCCAGATTTCTTGGCACAACTTGGTGAGCACATCCAGGGCCACGTCTGTTTGTTGAATTATATCCATTAGTATGTCATCAATTCCTGAGGCCTTGTTTTTTGCCAATTCTTTGAGAGCAGTTTGAACTTCTTCCTTCATCAGTACAGGCTCTTGCTCATATGTTGTTTCATGGAATTCTTTTGTGTCCTCCAATATCTTTTGGTATAATGACTCTGTATACTCTATCTTTTTTACTGCTTCCTGGATCAGTTAACATTCTGCCCAAAGCATCCTTAAATATTGCAACTCAAGGCTTGAATTTGTTCTTCAGTTCCTTCAGCTTAAGAAATGTCGAGCGGGTTTGACTCCTTTGACTTTCTGGCTCCAGTTCTTCGCACATTTCATTATAATACTTCCCGCGCTTTCCTTTGAGATCTTCTGTTCAGCTCTTTAATATCTTGATTTCTGCAGATTGTTATGTTGTTATTGTTGTTGTTATGTGCTGTTGAGTTGCTTGTGACTCATAGCGACCCTATGTACAACAGACCTAAATCCTACTCTATCCTGTGCCAATCGCACTGCCTCTGACACACCCATCCCAATTACCACAGTCACTGAATCAATCCACCTTATAGAGGGTCTCCCCCTCCTGCGCTGTCCCTCCACCCTTCCAAGCTTGATGTCCCTCTCCAAGGACCGGTCCCTCCTTACAACATGTCCAAAGTAAGTCAGTTGAAGGCAGAGAATCCTTGCCTCCAAGGAGCAGCCTGATTTAACCCTCTCCAGGATGAATCTGTTTGTTTTCTTAGCATTTAATACTCTAATCCAGCACCACAGCTCAAAGGCATCAATTCTCCTTCTGTCCTCCCTACTCATTGTCCAACTCTCTAATGCATGCAAAGACCATGGGCCTGTATCAGACACACCTTAGTCTCCAGAGTAACACCATTGCTCTTCAGTACTTTGGAGAGGTCCCTAACAGCAGACTTTCCCATCGCAACACGTCTTTTAATTTCCTGGCTGCTGGTGCCAAGAGTGTTGACTGTGGAGCCAAGCAGACTAAAGTTGTTAACAATCTCAATCTCTTCACCATCCATCCTGATGCTGCCAATTGGCCCAGTGGTGAGAATTGTCTTCTTGATATCGAGCCTCAATCCATATTGAAGGCTGCAGTCTTGACCCTCTGCAGCAAGCACTTCAAGTCCTCCTTATTTTCAGCAAACAGGGTTGTGTCATCTGCATAATGTAAATTGTTGATAGATCTCCCACCAATCCTGACGCCACGCCTCTCCTCATAGAGCTCAGCCTCTCGGGTAATCTGTTCTGCATACAGGTTGAAAAGGTATGGAGATAGGACACATCCCTGGCATACACCCTTCCCAATTTTGAACCATGCAGTGTTTCCTTGCTCTATTCTGACAACTGCCTCCTGGTCCAAGTATATGTTTCTCATTAGCACGATCAAGTGTTCTGGGATTCCCATTCTTCTCAGAGTCAGCCACAGTTTGTTATGGTCCACAGAGTCAAATGCCTTTGCATAGTCGCTGAAACACAGATAGACATTCTTCTGGTATTCCCTGCTTTTAGCTAGATCCATTTAACATTAGCTACAATATCCCTAGTACCACGACCCCTTCTAAACCCAGCCTGGACTTCTGGCAGTTCTCTGCTGATGTGCTGTTCCAGTCATTTTTGGATAATCTTCAGTAGAATCTTGCTTGCATGTGAAATCAATGATATTGTTCTATAGTTTCCACACTCTGTTGGGTCACCCTTCTTTGGAATGGGAACAAATATAGATCTCTTCCAGTCAGTTGGCCAAGTGGTTGTTTTCCAGATTTCTTGGCACAACTTGGTGAGCACATCTAGGGCAGCATCTGCTAGCTGGAATACGTCAATTGGTATACCATCTATTCCTGGGGCCTTATTTTTTGCTATTTCCTTCAAATCACCTTGAACTGCTTTCATCACAGAAGCGACTAGCAGGGAAAAATCTTTGCCCCACCCACAGGTAAACAGGAGAACCAAGGCTTCGCCTAAATAGTTCAAGAAGAAAATACAATCTATACACCAGTTCTACAGAATGCATCACCCTCGCTTCGGAGACTTTACCAGTAACTTAAGAGGCATTGGTCACAGCATAAGGAATTGTCAGCAGGTGACGTGTTTGGAATCACAGAAGCCTAGAAAGCCTCAGATACAAGATGTCAGATCAAGGGTTGGACAATGGAAGATAAATGCTGAAGGGAGTGGGTAGAAGTGAAGGGGTATCCTGGTGGAGGGTGGAGGGTGGAGCTGAGAAATAAGTGGGTCAAGACACTGGGCCAAGGACAGATTGTTATAAATGGGTTAATTTGTGGTTTCTTGATTTTGTTTCATTGGTCTGTCATTGTACTAGTACCATGCTATTTTGGTTATTATGGCTGTATTAGTAGGTTTTGAGATCAAGAAGTGCTATGCCCCTCACTTAATTTTTGCTTTTCAGAATTACTTTGCTTATTTGGGGTCTTTCATTTCCATATAAACTTGCCTATACCTTTTTCAATCTATATGCAGGACAGATTATCTGGGATGCTAGGCTCTATGAGGAGAAATGTGGCATCAGGATTGGAGGTAGAATCATCAACAATCTTCATTATTCAGATGACTCAACCCTGCTTGTTGAAACTGAGGAGGACCTGAAGTGTTCGCTGCAGAAGGTCAAGGACGTCAGCCTTCAATATGGATTGAAGCTCAACATCAAGAAAACAAAGATTCTCACCACTGGGCCGATTGATAGCATCATGATAGATGGTGAAGAGTTTGAGACTGTTAACTTTAATTAGATTCGCTCCACAATCAACACTTTTCTTACCAGCAGCCAGGAAATTAAAAGACATATTGCATTGGGAAAGTCTGCTGTCAGAGATCTCTTCAAAGCACTGAAGAGCAATGATGTCATTCTGGAGACTAAAGTGTGCCTGATCCAGGCCATAGTCTTTGCAATTACTTGCAATGCATCAGAGAGCTGGACAATGACCAGGGATGATAGAAGGAGAATTGAGGCCTTTGAGCTGTGTTGCTGGAGAAGAGCATTGAATATACCATAATGGCTAAGAGAACAAACATGTTTGTCCTAGAGAGGGTGAAACCAGGATGCTTCTTGGAGGCAAAGATTCTGAAGCTTCATCTGACCTATTGTGGACATGTTGCAAGGCGGGACCAATCCTTGGAGACGGACGTCAGGCTTGGGAGGGTGGAAAGACAGTGCAAGAGACCCTCAATGAGATGCATTGATTTAGTGACTTGGGTAAAGGGGGTAGGTATGTCAGAGACAGATTGTCACAGGATAGAGCAGTGTTTAGGGAAGTTGTACATAGGGTTGCTATGAGTCTCAGGTCTCAGGTGACCTGAAAACACATAACAACAACAACCACAACCACAACATTGTTTTTCTCTGTCTCTTTGAAATATGAATTTGATATCTGTATTTGGATTGCATTGAACAGGTTGATTGCTTTTAGTTGGATTGTCATTTTCGCTATACTGAGTCTTCCTATCCATGAACAAGGACCATTTCCCCATTTATTTATATCTCTTATTGTTTCTCGCATTAAGTGAGTTTCTTTATAAAGTTCTTTTTTTGCCTCTAGTTAGGTTTATTCCCTAATATCTCAATTTGTGTTTGGCTATTGTGTTGAACATTCCATGTACTGCCAAGAGAACAAACAAGTTTGCTTGAGAGGATGAAACCTAATTGCTTCTTGGAGGCAGGGATTTTGAAGCTCAGTCTCAACATAGTTTGGTCATGTTGCCAGGAGGGACCAGCCCTTGGAGAAGGACATCATGCTTAGAAGGATATAGGGAAAGTGCAAGAGAGGAAGACCCTGAGTGAGATGAGTTGACACAGTAAATGGGGTAATGGGGGTAGGTGTATCAGAGTCAGTGAGATTGGCTCAGGTTAGGACAAGGTTCAGAGCTGTTGTACATAGAATCCCTGTGAGTAGCAAGTGACTTGCAACACACAACAACAATATTGTAAATGGTGTGGATTGATAAAGTAACTGGGGCAATGATGATTGGTATATTGGAATTAGTAAGACTGGCTCAGTACAGGGCAGGATTCAGTACATAGGGTCACAGACGACTCAAAGCCACATAACAACAACATTGCTTTCTAAGTTTCCTTCTCTGTGTTTTCTGTTACTGTAGAGGAATCCTATTGCTTTTTGTATATTGCTCTTATATCCAACCACTCTACTAAATTAATCTACTAGATCTAAAAGGTTTTTATGCTAAGTTTTTTGAGTTTTCTGTGTACACTATAATATTGCCTATTATAGAAACAATTTTACCACCTCTTTACCAATCTGGATATCTTTTATTTCTTTTTCTTGTTATTGTTCTAACAAATACTTCTAATACAATATTGAATAGGAATGATAAAAGTGGTCATCCTTGTCTGGTCCCTGTTCACAAGGGGAATGCCTTTAGTCTTTTTCCAATGAAAATTATGTTGGCTCTTGGTTTTGCATATGCTTTTAATTATGTTGAAGAAATTCCCTTCTATTTCTATTTTGGTGTTTTAATCAGGAAGTGGTGTTAGATTTTCTCAAATGCCTTTTCTTCATCAATTGATAGGTTCATGTGGTTCTTATTCTTTGCTTTGTTAATGTGATTAATTACATTGATTGGTTTTCCTTGTGTTGAACCATCCTTACTATTATGAATCCTACTATCCTACTTGATCATGAGGAATTATTTTTTAAATATACTGTTGGATTCTATTGGCTAGGGTTTTGTTAAGGATTTTTTTTTTGCATCTATATTTACGAGAGATAATGATTGGTAGTTTTCTTTTTTGGTAATAGCATTATGCTTGTTTCATAACATGAAGCAATATTCCTTCTTTTTATCCTAATGTTTTTTATTATACTAGTTTATTTACAAAATTTGAATACATTGTTTTCCAGAACAGATTATTCCAATTTCCCTCAACTCCCCCATCAAATTGTACAACTCCACGTTCCTTCTTTTTAAAAAGAATTTTAGTAGAATTGGTGATAATTTGTCTATGAATGTTTGGTAGAATTCAGCCATGAAGCCATCTGGGCCAGGACTATTTGTTGGGTGGTAGTTGTGTTGTTTTTTTTTTTATTTTTTCCTCTGATTTTTTAAATTAATTTTTAAAAATTAATTTTAATGGAAGTTTACAGAGACTTAGGGTTTCCAGTCATTCATTGTTGCAAAAAAATTTTTTTTAATGACTTGCTCACTTTCTCCTTTCGTGATGTGTCTGTTAAAGTATTCTACATCAATCTGTGTCAATCATGGCAGGGTGTGAGTTTCTAGGAATTTGTCTATTTCCTGTAGGTTTTCAAATTTATCAGAGTATTGTTGTTGTTTTTGTTATGTGCCAAGTCACCTGCAACTCAACCTCCAAACTCTGCCAGATCTTAAGTCAGTCTCACTATACCTAGGTGAGATATTGAGGCATAGGTTATGATGGCCAGCTGATATTCTTATATCTTCCCACAGCCCATCTGTTCTTCATCTATTAGTGTTTAAGGCCTCAAACCTTTTCCTGAGGTGGTTTTTAAATTCAGGTAGGATAGACTCAAGGTCAAATTTTGGTTCTTGTGGATTTGTTCTAATTTTCTTTAGTTTCAGTTTAAACTTGCATGTAAATAGATGATGATCTGTTCCAAAATCAGCACCTGGCCTAGTTTTCACAGCTGATATTTAGTGCTGTTATTTTTCAAATGTAGCAATTCTCGTGTATCCTTGCTCTTTATCATTTTAGAGACATCCTTGATAGCAGTTTTCCCCAAATGTTGTTGTTGTTGTTGTTATGTGCCGTCGAGTTGCTTGCAACTCATAGTGACCCTATATACAACAGCCCTAAACCCTGCTCTATCCTGTGCCAATCACATTGCCTCTGACACATCCATCCCGATTACCCCAGTCACTGAATCAATCCACCTCATAGAGGGTCTTCCCCTCCTGCGCTGTCCCTCTACTCTACCCAGCATGATGTCCCTCTCTAAAGACCTGTCTCTCCTTGCAACATGTCCAAAGTACCAAAGATGTTGATTAAATCATTCTCCATTCATGACTCTGCTATGGTGAGGATTTTTGTTTTCTTGATGTTGAAACATAATCCATCATGAAGGCTATTATCTTTGATCTTCAGAAAGTGCCTCAATTAAGTGCTTCAAGTCTTTACTTTCTGAAAGCAAAGCTGTGTCATCTACATGAGGCAAGTTGTTGATTAGTCTTCCTCCAATCTTGACTCCATATTATTCTTTATATGGTCCACCTTCTTGAATTATTTGCTTGGCATACAGATTTAATATGCATACAGAAATGCTATGACCTAGACATACACCTTTCCTGATTTTAAACCATGCAATGTTGCCTTGTTCTGCTCAGAAAACTGCTTCTTGGTCTATGTACAGGCTTTACATGAGCACAATTAAATGTTCTAGGACTCCCATTCTT
>NW_006399989.1:2378070-2379398 GCF_000299155.1 Elephantulus edwardii
AGCCTGGGAGGAGCCGGCCAAACCAGGAACAGCACGGCAACTTCTTCCCAGCTGCCTTGGGCTTAAGGCCGCCTCCTGGTTCAAACCCTAGGCCCTGGCTGGCTAGCCTAACTCCAGGGACAGAGCAAACCTGCACGTCAAACACATTCCCGGAAAAGCAGTAGACTCCAAAAGCTTGCCACGATTCCTGCACTCCCACCACCACGCTCTTGCCTTCTGGCAAGGAGAGCTTCCCAAGAGCCTGGGAGGAGCCGGCCAAACCAGGAACAGCATGGCAACTTCTTCCCAGCTGCCTTGGGCTTAAGGCCGCCTCCTGGTTCAAACCCTAGGCCCAGGCTGGCTAGCCTAACTCCAGGGACAGAGCAAACCTGCACGTCAAACACATTCCCGGAAAAGCAGTTGACTCCAATAGCTTGCCACGATTCCTGCACTCCCACCACCACGCTCCTGCCTTCTGGCAAGGAGAGCTTCCCAAGAGCCTGGGAGGAGCCGGCCAAACCAGGAACAGCACGGCAACTTCTTCCCAGCTGCCTTGGGCTTAAGGCCGCCTCCTGGTTCAAACCCTAGGCCCAGGCTGGCTAGCCTCACTCCAGGGACAGAGCAAACCTGCACGTCAAACACATTCCCGGAAAAGCAGTCAACTCCAAAAGCTTGCCACGATTCCTGCACTCCCACCAGAATAGGCAACTATTCTTTTTTTTTTTCAATGCAGTAAACATAATTTATCAAGTTTTTCTCAGTCTTACCCCCACCCGAATGTCAGCCTCTTTCTAGAACAGTGGCACCATATAATATTTGTCTCTTTGTGACTGAGATTTTTTACTCAGCATAATGTCTTCCAGGGTCACCTATTCTGAATAATACTGCAAGAGTTCCTTGTTTTTCAAAACAGCATAGTATTCCATTTTGTGAATATACCACAGCTTCTCTATCCATTCGTTTGTTGATGGGTACTTAGATTGTTTCCAACTCCTTGCTATTGTGAATAAAGCCACAGTAAACATGGGTGTGCATATATCTGCTTGGATGTCATTTATGGTCTTTATAGGGTATATTCCCAATAATGGAATTGCTGGGTCAAATGGTATCTCTATTTGCAACTTTTTGAGAAAGCACCAAACCACTTTCCACAGTGGTTGCACCATTTTACACTCCCACCAACAATGAATAAGGGTTCCAGTCTCTCCACAACCTCACCAGCATTTGTTGTTAGCTGTTCTGTTAAATTTTGCTGTTCTTAATGGGGTGAGATGATATCTCATAGTTGTCTTGATTTGCATCTCTCTCAGGGATTTTGAACATTTCTTCATGTGCTTGTTGGCCATCTG
>NW_006399989.1:2382548-2385442 GCF_000299155.1 Elephantulus edwardii
TGCATTTCTAAGTATTTGTCCATTTCCTCTAGGTTTTCATATTTGTTTGAGTACAGTTTTTCATAATATTCTAATGTTAGCTTTTTTATTTTAGTTGGTTCTGTTGTGATGTTGCCTGATTCATCTCTTATTCGGATTATTTGTGTCTTCTCCTTCTTTTCTTTTTTGAGTCTTGCTAATGGTTTGTCGATTTTATTGACCTTTTCAAAGAACCAACTCCTAGTTTTGTTGATAGTTTCAATTGTTTTTCCGTTTTCTATTTCATTTATCTCTGCTTTAATTTTTATAATTTCAGGTTTTTTATAGTGTGTTGGGTTTTCTTGCTGTTCTTTTTCAATTTGTTGAAGATGTTGGGTTAGAGAGTCAATAGTCAATTTTTTTCTGCCTTTTGATGTGTTTGCTTATTGCTATAAATTAACCTCTGATTACTGCTTTGGCTGTTTCCCAGAGGTATTGGTAAGTAGTCTTCATTGTCATTTGTTTCAAGAAAATTTTTAATTTCATTTTTTATTTCTTCTTGTACCCAGTCATGTTCAAACAAGTTGTTGTTCAGCTTCCAAATGTATGTTTTTTTCTCCTTTATTCTCTTGTTATTAATTTCTAGTTTTGTCACGTTGTGATCTGAAAAGATACTTTGTATAATTTCTATGTTTTGAATTTGTTGATACTTGCTTTGTGACCTAGAATGTGGTCTATTCTGAAGAACGTTCCATGCACATTGGAAAAGAAGGTATAATGTCTTTTTTTGGGGTGCATTAGCCTATAAATATCTGTGAGATCGAGTTGGTTAATTGTGTAGTTTAATTGTTGAGTATCTTTGTTGAGATTCTTTTTGGTAGTTCTATCTTTTTTGAAAGGGGTGTATTGAAGTCTCCAAGTACTATAGTAGTGTTGTCAATCTCCTTTTTGAATTTTGTTAGTGTGTGTTTTATATATTTTGCAGGTCTTTCATTTGGTGCATAGATATTCAATATTGTTATATCCTCTTGTTCTATTGATCCTTTGAGCATTACCTTCTTTGTCCTTTGTAATGATTTTTACATTGAAATTTATTTTATCAGAGATTAGTATCGCTACTCCTGCTTTTTTTTGGGTGCCATTTGCTTGGTATATTTTTCCCCGTCCTTTTATTTTTAGTCTTTCTTTATCTTCATTTTTCATATGTGTCTCTTGTAGACAACATATTGATGGATTTTGTTTTTTTATCCAATCTGTTACTCTTTTTCTCTTCAGTGGTGCATTTAAACCTTTACGTTCAGTGTAATTATTGAGAGGTAGGGTTTTATTGCTGTCATTTTGATCAATTCTTTTTGTTGTTGTTGCTAGTTACTTTGGTCCATCTTGTTTTCCGTGGCATCTCTGTATGAAGGACTTCTCTCAATATTTCCTGTAAGGCTGGTCTTGTTTTTACGAACTCCTTTAGGTTCTGTATTTCTGGGAATATTTTAATCTCTCCTTCATATTTGATGGACAGTTTTGCAGGATACAGTATTCTTGGTTGAAAGTTGTGTTCTTTAAGAGTTCGATATATGCCATTCCACTCTCTTCTTGCTTGCATGGTTTCTGCTGAGAAATCAGCAGTTAATCTTATCTGTTCTCCCTTATAGGTTACTCTTTGTTTCTCTCTCGTTGCTTTTATTATTCTCTCCTTATCTTTAGTTCTAGCAAATTTGACAATGATGTGCCTTGGTGTTTTTCTTTTAGGGTCTATTCTATATCGTGTTCGTTCAGCTTCTTGAATATATATTCTGTCATTCTTCATTATGCCCGGAAAGTTTTCCTCTAGTAATTCTTCCACAACTTTTTCAGTGTCTTTACTTGCTTCTTCCTGTTCTGGGATTCCTATGATGTGGATATTATTTCTTTTAATGGTATCCCACATTATTCATATGCTTTCTTCTGTTTCCTTCTTTTTGGATTCTGCTTTTTTCACGGTCAGATGTGTGGTGACAAATCTATCTTCTATTTCACTGATTCTGTTTTCCATCTCTTCACCTCTATTCGTATGTCCCTCCATCATGTTGACAGCATCAGAAACCTTAGATTTCATATTTTGGGTCACAGTTTCTTATGTTTCCAGTGCCTCTAATGATTCATTTGTTTTCTCTGCGTTATTTTTGATTGTGTTTTTTAAGCTCCTCCTGATCTTTTCTAGCACTGACCTGTAATTCACCAAGTTTCTTTTTCATCCATTGAAAGTATTCTATCATTTTTTTTTTAAAATCAGTGTTAGAAAGTTCCATCAGGCTTTCTGGTTTCAGGAAATCCATTGCTACTGTGGCTTCTTTGGGGGGCTGATCTCTTGCTTTGGGCTTGTGGGAGAAGTGAAGCACTCTTCTTTCTACAGGCCATTTGTTTGGCAGAGTTCTTCGTGTCTGAGGTGGTAGCTGGTTTTTTATTTGACGTCACTGCTCTAAGAGAAGTTTGGGCAGGAACAAGAGCAAATTAGTAGAGGGTGCGTGCACACTCCAATGCTCACGTGAGTGGGGGGGGAGGAAGCGCACACTGATACACGTGGGGAAGGGCTCGGGGAAACCTAAATAATGAAGGAGGAAGTCTATTGTTCCCTTTCTGAAATAGTTTCCCCACTCTTTGGATATGCTCAGGATCTCCCTGTTGTTTGAGTTAGTGGGCCCCATGTAGTCAGGCCAGACCAGTTTGATTCCCCCAGTAACTTAATCCTCAATGGTACATGAGTATTTTAAGGAAGGTTGCTAAATCTTATAGATATTATAGATGTGGCATATATGATTGTCTTCCTGGTCCGAGAGCGGATGGCCCGAGGGCCCAAATGGATGTGGGGTGGCTGGGTCACAAGTCCAGGCCCGGCACTCCCTCCACTGTCCTCGCAGATTTCCAACCAAAGTCCGTTTTTAAAGATGGCGTTTCCAGGG
>NW_006399989.1:2385792-2387680 GCF_000299155.1 Elephantulus edwardii
ACAACAGCCCTAAACCCTGCTCTATCCTGTGCCAATTGCACTGCCTCTGACACACCCATCCCAATTACCCCAGTCACTGAATCAATCCACCGCTTTGGTATTCTCTAGTTTCAGCCAAGATCTATCAGCAATATCAGCAATGATATTCCTTGTGCTACAGCTTGAAATTGTGTCCATTCCCTGTTGATGTTGATGTTGTTTTTTTAGTAATCTTCAACAAGATTTTACTTGCATGAGATATTAATGATACTGTTGATATTTTCCACATTCTGCTGGGTCACCCCTTATATAATGAGAAAAAATATAGATCTCTTCCCATCAGTTAGCCAGTTGTTGTTTTCCGTATTTCTTGACAGAGATTGGTGAAGATGTCAGTGTTACATCTATTATATTGGCAGCATCATGATAGATGTTGAAGGGATTGAGATTGTTAACAGCTTTAGTTTGCTGGGCTCCAAAATCAACATTCTTGGTACCAGCATTCAGGAAATTAAAAGATGAATTGTATTGGGAATATACTTCTCCAAAGTACTGAAGAGCAATGATGGTAGTTTGGAGACTAAGGTGCACCTGATCCAGGCCATACTTTTTGAAATTACTTGCTATGTATCAGAAAGCTTGACAATGACTAGGAATGATAGAAGAATTGATGTCTTTGAGCTGTGGTTCTGGAGAAGAGTATTGAATATACCATGGACTGCTAGGAGAACAAACAGGTTTGTCTTGGAGAGGGTGAAACCAGGCTGCTACTTGTAGGCATGGATTCTGAGGCTTTGTCTGACATACTTTGAACATATTGCAAAGTGGGACCACTGCTTGGAGAGGGACATCATGCTTGAGAGGGTGGAGGGACAGCACCTCTCTCTCTCTCTCTCTCTCTCATTACTCCTGCATTTGCTTGGTGCATTTTTTCCATTCTTTTCTTTTTAGTGTGTCTTTATCTTTTGTCTGACTTTTTAAAATGTGTCTCTTGTAGACAGAACATTGATGTTTGGTTTTTTTTTTTAATCTAATCTTTTACTCTTTTTCTATTTACTGGTGCATTTAAACCATTCACATTCAGCGTAATTATTGAGAGGCAAGGTTTTATTGTTATCATTTTGTTGGGTTCTTTTTGTGGCATTGCCGGTTACTTTGATCCATCCGCCTTTCTGTGGTGCCTCTATGAGAAAGAATTCCTTCAGTATTTCTTGCAACAGTGTCTTGTCCTCACAAACTCCCTTAGTTTCTGCTTTTCAAGAGAGAATGTCTTGATCTCTCTGTCATATTTGATGGGCTGTTTTCCTGGGTACAGTATACATGGTTGGCAGTTGTGTTCTTTATATCTGTGCTTCCACTGTCTTTTTGCTTGCACCTTTTCTGCTGAGAAATTACCATTTAATCTTACATCCTTTCTTTTATAGGTTACTTTTTGCTTTCCTTTAGAGGCTTTTATAATTCTTTCCTTGTTTTTGATTCTGGCAAATTTGACTATGGATTTGCTTTTTTTTTAAATGGGAAGACATCTATTCTATATGGTGTTTGCTCAGCTTCTTTTATGTATATTCTATCATTTTCATGATACCTGGAAAGATTTCTTCTAGTAACTATTCCACAAATTTCTTAGTGCTCCCCTCCTCCTCCTCCTGCTCCTCCTTCTTCTTCTTCTTGATTCCCAATTATGTGCATGTGATTCCTCTTGATGTTGTCTCATGTTATTCTTGTTGTTGTTATGTGCAGTCAAATCGTTTGCGACCCATAGCAACCCTATGTACAACAGCCCTAAACTCTGCTCTGTCCTATGCCAATCACACTGTCTCTGACACTCCCATCCCGATTATCCCAGTCACTGAATCAATCCACCTCATAGAGGGCCTTCCTCTCCTGCGCTGTCCCTCCACCCTCCCAA
>NW_006399989.1:2389335-2390514 GCF_000299155.1 Elephantulus edwardii
CTCATTAGTGTTCAAAGCCTCAAACCTGTTCCTGAGATGGTTCTGAAATTCAGGTGGAATAGACTCAAAGTCATATTTTGGTTGCCTTGGATTTGGTTAAATTTTCCTCAGCTTCAGCTTGAATTTGCATACGAGTAGTTGGTGGTCTGTTCCACAATCAGCTCCTGGTCTACTTTTCACAGCTGATATTGAGCTTCTCCATTGGTTCTTTCCACAGATGTAATCGATCTGATTCCTATGCATACCATCAGGTGAAATCCCAGTATATAACCTGCGTTTATGTCTATTAAAAAATGTATTTGCTACGAATAAGTCATTGATTGTGCAAAATTCGATCATTCTCTCTCCAGCTCCATTTCTGTCACTGAGTCCATGTTTTCTATTTTGAGGTAATAATATACACACATAAAATAATTTAGTATATCCAAACTACTGAACAAAATATCATCTTAAGAATAAAGTTAAAGTTTTAACATGGTATAAAGTTCAAAAGAATAAGTAAAATAATTGGTTATAAGTTCTGTGTATTTTTTGTTTAAGAAAAAAAAAACTTGAAAGTAGTATTGCTTTAAAATAAAATGTCTGGTTGTGCCAAAATATGAATGTTAGCAAAAGTTAAATTGAGAGTGTGTAGTAGGTTGTAGAGAGCTTAAGAAAAGGTGACTTTTAGTATGTATTTAGGAACTAGAATGGAAAAAAAATTGCCTTTAACCTCAAGAATTTCAAATTCGTGTCAGTAATCAAGGAACACTGAATGATTTCCAAAAATCACTAAAAATTTAATCAAATTAAGCCATGTTTAGAACTGCAAGACCTAGAACTTATATAGGTCTTATAACTTATAATTGGACAGTCCTAGCTCCATTTGCTAATTTACAAGATGCCCTTTCTGCGTATTCCCCCCGCCCAAAATAATCAAAAGCGCCACCTTATGTCAAAAGTTCGCAAAAAGTGCAGCTCTATACATTTGTGAAACTCTCTAAAAAAAGGTTTTATGGATTTTTCCACAGGCTGTGTTTCAGTTGGTGAGTCTAGGTAGGAGTCATTGCAATTTTTAATATGTTGTTACGTTGTTGTTGTTATGTGCCGTCGAGTCGCCTGCGACCCATAGCGACCCTATGTACAACAGCCCTAAACTCCGCTCTGTCCTGTGCCAATCGCACCGTCTCTGACACTCCC
>NW_006399989.1:2393898-2400945 GCF_000299155.1 Elephantulus edwardii
AAAATTCGATCATTCTCTCTCCAGCTCCATTTCTGTCACCGAGTCCATGTTTTCCAACTACTGAATCTTCTTCTTTGTTCCCGACTTTTATAAAATATTTGTCCCTTATAATACTTTATAAGTTAATTGGCTATATCAATATTGTACAAGAGGGATAATTGCATTAGCCAATTATCCTGGTCAAATTACTCATCATTATCCAAAAGGTAAATAATTTTATTTTGCAAGTAAAAATTCATTTATATTTCCTAAAGTTTTTGTTTATCAACCAATTTCTGATGCTCTTGTAATATTTACTGATGGATCTTCCTGAGAAAAGGCTGTTTTTGAACCAATTAGAGATCTTTAAAACAGTTGAATATTCATCATTTCCAGCACAGCTAGCCAAATTAAAAGCTGTTAAGCAAGCATTAATAATTTACCCTCAGTCTATAGTCTAAAACTATGTATATAGTTTTATATATAAAGATATATAATTTATATAGTTAATGCATTTCCAATTATTGATACAGTAAACATTATCAAAACAAAAATTCTATAGTTTTATAATTATTTCTTCATATACAATTATTAATAAGACAAAGAAATAATCATCTTTTTATCAGTCATAGTAAATCTCGTTCTTTTTACCAGGACCTTTAATGTAAGAAAATAAATTGGCTAATAAATGTTTAATTAATTTTAAGGTAACAAAAGTAAAACAATTTCATCATAGTCATTATGCTTATTGTAAATATTTACATGGGGTGTTTCATATTCTGGAAGAAATTGTTAAGTATATTGTAAAATCATATGTAAAATGTTTGTCTCTGTTACCTGTTCCACATTTTAAGGTGAGCCCTAGAGGATTATTGCCAAATTATATTTGACAAGTAAATGCAGCTCACATTCCCAAATTTGAAAAATTGCAGATTATTCATGTTATTATTAATATCAGTTCTGGTTTTGTGGTAATATCTTGTTTATCTAAAAAAAAAGCAACGAAATATGTTATATAACATTGTTTATTAGCTTTTCCTATATTAGAAATTCCTAAAATAGTCTAGACTAATAGTGCTCCTAGCTATACCAGCAAAAGTTTTCAAAATTTTTGTAAATATTTTGCTATTTGTCATAAAACTGAGTTTCCTTACAATCCTCAAAAACAAGGTATTATAGAATGTACTCTTTCTACTATCAAAAATTATTTAAATAAAAAGGGGGAATTATTGGAATACTATATCCCCTAAATTTAAATAATTATATTTCTCCTTTACAATTTATTTTAAATTTTTAATTTTGGATAACTATAAAAGGTCTGCCGCAGACAGACAATGGTGGAACATACAATAAAAATATGCTGAAATTAAATGGAAGAATGCATTAAAAAAGCAATGAAAAAGACCCGACCCTGTGCTAATATGGGGTCGCGGCTATGTTTGTGTTTTTCCCCAGAATGAACAAGCTCCTAGTTGGCTGCCTGAGCGTCTTGTGCGGCAATGGTCTGGTGACGATGGAAGAGACCTATTGGGCATACGTTCCAGATCCTCCTCTGCTTTTCCAAAAGTAAACAAAAAATGGGTGCTTATTTGTTAATAAGATGCAAAGAGTATCTTTAGAGTTAGACAGTGGAAACCCATCATGGAAAGTACAATTGAATTATCTGGCTTTCGACCGACAAGCTTCCAGATATGGAGCAGGTAGAATAAACACCATCTTTCCAGCACATGCCAACTTTTCTTGTGTTTTGAGAAAGGTCGTGCTGGCATCTGGCAACCACTTTGGAGAAAATGTCATCGTAACAGTGCTATGGCCATTCTCTTATCTAACATTAGCACTGGTAATATAATTTTTAAAGGACCAACGGTTGGAATGCTACCTCACTTGGACTACCCTATGTTATTAGACTGGTCACCTCTTCACATGGTCCTGGCCTTCTTATGAAAGGATTTGTAGGAGGAATGTGGACTATAGATATGCAGAACTTTCAAATCGAATTGTGGAAATTAGTTGCCAGCATGGATTCGATAAATATTTCCCGTATCCCAAAAGATAAATGTAAGGGAGATAATGTCACAAATGCCAAAGTCCTGTCATGTGTACCTGAACCATATATCTTATTAATTGCTAATAATGTAATCACTGGTGATTATCCAAAATTTAATTAAGTGGTTCTCATTGTAAAATTTCTAACTGTATTAGCTCTGTTACCAAAGATGATTCAGTTGTTATTCTAAAGAATCCTCCTTTTGTTATGACACCAGTAAAGTTAAATGATATTTGGTATGATGATAAAAGCTTGCAAATTTTAAAAGAGTTATATAAGTTGTCATCTAGAACCAAAAGAGCTGTAGGTCTAATTATTGTAGGAATTGTTTCTCTTATCTCTATGATTGCTGCTGTCTCTACTTCTGCTGTAGCTTTGACTCAAGAAGTTCAAACAGCTAAGTTTGTAAATGGGTTAATGCATAATGTGACAAAAAATTGGATAGAGTAAGAGAATGTGGATGAAGTTATGAAACAAAAATTAAATGCTTTATATGATACAGTGAATGTATTAGGAAACATGGTACAATGAATTAGAATGAAAGGAAGGTTAAGATGCCATGTGGCCTATGACTCTATTTGTGTTACTGAATTGAAATACAATAGCTCAGATAATGATTGGACAAAGGTAGTATCTCATTTAAAAGGAATTTGGATGTCTAATAATGATTCTCTTGGTTTGTATATGATCTGCATCAAAGAATTATAGAAATGCAGAATACCCCAGATATAAATATTTCCCTGGCTGAACAAGCTAGCCAAATATTTTAAAATCTAAAAAACTGGTTTCCTTCAGTAACTTCATTTAGAAATCTTTTTACGAGTGTTGCTCTTTGTATTGTTATCATAAGTATACTATGGGTCCTCCCTTGTTTTGGCCATATAATAGCCAAGCGTTATAGAGAACTGCTGTGTAAAGTGCATAGAATTCAACTTAAGGCCCTCCCCAGACAAATGCAGGATGTGTAGCCAAAGATGGGCAAGGAATGAGACTCGCTCATGATCCTAAGACAGGGAGTAGCATTGACTGCTATGATCCCAAAGACGGGCAACTTGAGTTTGAGGTCTCATATCCACCTAAGACAGGCAGCATCCCATATATTATATTAAGAGGGAGGAGCTGTCAGGGCCTGGCTAACCTGCAAAGCAGGATCAGCAATGCTCTGTAAAAACAGCAGGACCACCTATCTTGGCTTGACCATCTGTTCTACAGAAAATAACTCCAGGAAGCAGTATGCTAATGAAAAGGGAGTGACCGAAGGTTTCTGAATCTTAGGAATGTGATACCATTTTGTCTTTCAAAATATATTATAAGATATATAAGATATCCCGGAAGAGGTCTTTGCGATTACCCCCACAGGCATGTTCCTAAGACGTATATATACCCTTGCCAGAATAATAAAGGTTGTTATTTGCCATCAATGAATAGTCTCTCCGGGTCTTCATTTCAACCTGGTGCCTCCTTTTGGCGGAATTCTCCTGACATATCGGGTCTGGATCCCCAATACACAGCAGTGTGGTAGGATTTGAAATCAGGGAGTGAGATACCTCCTACCCTTCTACTTTTAAGGAGTGCTTTGTTTATTCAGGGCTTCTTTCCATTCCAAATGAAACTGGAGATTGCCTTTTCCATCTCCTTGAAGAATGGGATTGGTATTTGAATGAAGATTGCCTTAAAAGTGTAAATTGCCTTTGGTAGTAGTGCCATTTTCACAATATTGAGTCTTCCTATCCATGATCAAGGGATATTCTTCCACTTCTCCAGGTCTCTTTTTGTTTCTTGTAGTAGTGTTTTATAATTTTCTTTGAATAGATCCTTTGTGCTTCTGGTTAAATTTACTCCAAAGTATTTAATCTTGTGATTAGCTATTGTGAATGGTATTGTTTTTCTTAGTTCCAGCTCTATATTCTCTTTGTCACCGTAGAGAAATCCAACTGATTTTTTTATGTGGATCTTGTAGCCTGCTACTTTGCTGAATTGGTCAACTATGTCCAGTGGTTTTCTTGCTGAATCATTAGGGTTTTCTAAGTATACTATCATATCATCTACATAGAGAGCTAGTTTTACCTCCTCTTTGCCAATTTGGATACATTTTATACCCTTCTCTTGTATTATTGCTATCACTAAGACTTCAAATACAGTATTGAATCAGAGAGGTAACAGTGGGCATCCTTGCCTAGTTCCTGTTCTTAAAGGGACTGCCTTTAACCTCTCTCCATTGGGAACAATGTTGGCTCTAGGGTTTGCATAAATACTTTTTACTATGTTGAAGAAATTCCCCTTTAATCCTATTTTGTTGAGTGTTTTAATCAGGAAAGGGTGTTGGCTTTTGTCAAAGGCCTTTTCTGCATCAATTGATAGGATCTTATGGTTCTTGTTCTTTGCTTTGTTAATGTGAATTACATTAATTGTTTTCCTTATGTTAAACCATCCTTGCATACCTGTTATGAATCTCACTTGGTCATGGTGAATTATTTCTTTTATGTATCATTGGATTATATTGGCCAGCATTTTATTCAGGATTTTTGCATCTATATTCATGAGAGATATTGGCCTATAGTTTTCTATTTTGGTGGTGTCATTTCCTGGCTTTGGTGCAAAACACTTCTGAGAAACAAAAATGAAGTGAGAGACATAGCACTCCCTGACCTCAAAACCTACTGGTAGAATGACAGGCACATAGACCAATTGAATAGAATTGAGAACCCAGAAATAGACCCAGCTGTCTATTGTTAACTGATATTCAACAAAGAAATAAACTTGTTAAATGGGAAAACAACCACCTCTTCAAGAAATGGTGCTGGCCAAACTGCATTGCTATGTTAAAGCTGAAACATGATCCACATTTCACAGCACACACAAAAATCAACTCAAAGTGGATCAGAGTAAATCTCCAACCCATGAAGTTCATAAGAGACAAACTGGGATCAAGCTTGGAAGGCACAGTATATGGTAAGAAGAGATTGACAAACACAGCCAGAAATGCACAATCTGGAAAGGATAATTGATGAGTGGAACCTCCTAAAGATTAAATCTCTGTGTTCATCAAACACTGTTTCCAATAGAGTGAAAAGAAAGCCTACCAACTGGGAAGAAAATTTGGCAGTACTGTCTCAGACAAAGCTCTCATAACAAAAATTTACAGAATACTCCTGGACCTCTAGTAGAAAAAGACTGATAACCCAATTACAAAATGGGCAAAAGACATGAAAATGCTTTTCACCGACGAAGATGTTTAAATGGCCAAGAGACGCATGAAGAAATGCTTAAAATCATTGACAATATAAAATAAAAAAAGAGAGAGAAATATTTACCCCCCCAAATGATTGACAATAAGAGAAATAGAAACCAAAACCACAATGAGATACCATCTCACTCCAGTAGCAATGGCCAAGAGGATACGGAGAGGTGGGAAATCTCATATACACTGTTGATGGGATTGTAAAATGGTGCAATCACTCTGGAAGACAGTTTGGTGTTTCCTCAAAAAGTTGAACATAGATACTTCAAATGACTCAGCTATTCCACTACTAGGGATATACCTCAAGGAAAATAGAACTGAGACACAAATGAAGATTTGTACACCAATGTTTATAGCAACATTATTCACCATCTCAAGAACATGTAAATAGCCCAAATGTCTAACCACAACTGAAAGGATTGAGAAATTGTGGTATATTCACACAATGGAATACTACACAGCACTCAGGAACAAGGATTTTGAAAAATACTACATAACTTGGGAGAGACCGGAGAACGTTATGCTGAGTGAACTAACTCAGTTTCATAAGGACAAATACTGCATAAGATCATTATTGTAAAAATAGAAGTATAACTAATAAAACATGTACAGGAACTCAAGGGGGGAAGGGAGAGTGGAGAGGTGAGTACAGGTAGGGGTGAGAACGCAGGGCTGCACAGTTTGGAGGGTGGATGGGGCAGAAGCAAATGGGAAGGATCTGGGCAAAAAGGGTGATGATGGGCAAGGTCCAATGGTGATTAATTTTATAAAAGATAATGCACGAAAATGATTATATTAAACAATGTGAAAAAGAATAGTGTGAAGCACAATGTAGATAAACTTTGTAAGCAAACCAATTAAAAAAATGTAAAGAATCACACAAAAATGAAAATGAAAAACCAAATCATATGTCTGCTTGCCATTTGAATATCTTCCTCTGTGCAAATTCTTTCCATGTCTTTTGCCCATTTTGTAATTGGGTTATCAGTCTTTTTCTTGTGGACGGTCAGGAGTATTCTGCAAACTTTTGTTATAATACTCTTGTCTGAGATGGAATTACCAAATGTTTTTTCCCAGTCTGTAGGTTTTCTTTTCATCCTCTTGAAAAAAGGTTTTGATGTGCATAGAGATTTAATCTTTAGAAGGTCCCATACATCAATTTTATCCTCTTCAAATTGTGCATTTCTGGCTGTATTTGGCATTCTCTTTATACATTGGACTAGCGCTTCTAAGCTTGATCCCAGTTTGTCTCTTAAGAATGCTATGGTTTTGGGCTTTAATCCCAGGTCTCTGATCTACCTTGAGTTGATTTTTGTGTATAGTGTGAGATATGGATCCTGTTTCAGCTTTCTGCAGCTGGAAGTCCAATTTTGCCAGCTCCATTTGTTGAAGAGGTTATCATACCCCATTTGATAGCTTTGATTTCCTTGTCAAATATCAGCTGACCATAGATAGCTGGGTCTATTTCTGGGTTCTCAATTCTGTTCCATTGGTTGATGTGCCTGTCATTGTACCAGAACCATTCTGTTTTGGTTACCACTGCTGTATAGTAGGCTTTTTTTTTCAATTTTTTTTATTGGGAAAAGCATATTGGGGGTACAAGGAGGTGAGGGTTGAGGGCAGAAGGGTGAGGATGGGCCAGGATGCAGTTGCAGAGCTGCACAGTTTGGTCCGTGGGGGGAGCAGGTGAAGGAAATGATGAGGGTCCAGTGGGGACCAGACGCTACAGAGGAGTGACAAGCATTTTTCAATAGTAATTAAACCAAGTGTCTTATTGATT
>NW_006399989.1:2403290-2407064 GCF_000299155.1 Elephantulus edwardii
CCCCCCAGGTCTAACCATCTTTTGGCAGAAGCATTCAACAGAACAAAATATGTGGTGCATTTAGGATGTGGGTCCTCTTGTGCATGCTGCGACTGTTAAGGTCATCAGACTCACAGTGACTTTCTGCAATCCATTGCATAGGTAATCGTCTTCTTTGGCCTGTCCAATGCATAGGTAATCGTCTTCTTTGGTCTGTCATAGGAAACCCAAACCTGCAGAGGGCAGGCATGCATCCCATCCCCCACCTCCTACACAGGTGGCCAGCGGGATGCAGAGCCCCCCCCCAGTGTGGGAGGCCTGCGGGAGGCGCGTGGCCCACCCAGCATGGGCAGCCATTGGGGGCACGCCCCCCCACTCTGCTGCTCAGGTGCTCAGCAGGTGCGCAGCCCCTCTTGTGTGGGCGGCCGGTGGGCGCCCGCTTTCCCCACAGCCGTCATCCTCTCTCCAAGAATTCTCTCCAGACCAAGTCCACCTTGCGGCAGTGTGGTGGCTTTGTACCAGTGTTGAGGAGGGCTGGTGCCCAGCATCCATCCTGGGTGAGGGAATCCATTCGTTCCGGCTGTGGAAGCCTCATGGAGCTGCAGTGGCTGTTTGGCTCGGCGTGGGCTCTGCGGGAGGGGGGGCAGGGGGAGCCACGAGACTCACCCATTTCTCCTTGGATATCCTTGAATTCCTGTTGTTGAGCCTCGATCTTCACTGAGGGCCAATCATCAACTGTTTAAGTGTTCAATTATCAATAAGCCGAAGTCTGTGGAAGGCCATAATGGCCCTGCTTTAAGCGGTTCACTGCTTCCGCAGCTCACCACGTTGTCTCTGCCTCTGCCGCCATCTTGGATCTGTATAGTAAGTTTTGAGGTCAGGGAGTGCTATACCTCCAACCTAATTTTTCTTTCTCAGAAGTGTTTTGCTTATTTGGGGTCTCTTGCCTCTCCAAATAAATTTGATAATTTCCCTTACAGTCTCCTTGAAAAACGAATTTGGTATCTGGTTGGCATTGCATTGAACATGTAGATTGCTTTTGGTAGGATTGTCATTTTCACCGTATTGAATCTTCCTATCCATGAACAGGGCACATTGTTCCATTTCTTTAGGTCGTCTTTTGTGTCTTTCAGAAATGCTCTATAGTTTTATTTGTATAGGTCTCTCGTATCTCTAGTTACGTTCACTCCCATGTATCTCAATTTGTGGTTGGCTATTGTAAACGGTATTGCACTCCAGTAAGAGTGGCAAAGTTTAACAGGCCAGCACGTAATAGATGTTGGAGAGGAGGTGGCAAGAAAGGAACTCTTATACATTGTTGGTGGGATTGTAAAATGGTGCATCCATTCTGGAAGGCAGTTTGGCTCTTCCTCAAAAAGCTGAACATAGAAATTCCATATGACCCAGCTATTCCACTACTTGGAATGTACCCTGAGAATATGAGAACTGAGGCACAAACTGAGATTTGTACACTAATGTTCATAGCAGCATTATTCACCATCACAAGAACATGGGAACAGCCCAAATGTCCAACCACAAACAAATGGATTGAGAAATTGTGGTACATTCACACAATGGAATACTATGCAGCATGCAAGAGCAATAACTTTGTGAATTATTACCTAACTTTGGAGGGACTTGAGAGCATTATGCTGTGTGAACTGACTCAATCGCATAAGGATAAATACTGTATAAAATCGTGATTATAAGGATCCCAGAGGGGTGAGCAAGGCTGGAAGCAGAGGGATGTGAATGTGCAGGGGGAAGGGGGGATTATCATACAATTTGATGGCTGAGGGAGTGAGAGAAATTAAAAGAATTTGTTCAAATTTGTATTTGAATTTTGTAAATAAACTAGTAAAAAAAATAAAAACCAAATCATAATGCTGAATTCCAGATTTAAAGCAATAATAACAACAAACAAATTTTTTTTAACAGAAGAAGTAAGGATATTCCTGAATGTAGTTGTCCCTGCAAAATCTAATTCTACATACACAATAACAAAGGTCTTGGGAAGTTCATATCTGCCACTAAGGCCTTCTGCTGCAGAGGAGCAGGCTGAGTTTGAGTATCATCCTTGTGCAAGGTCCATGCTAATCTTCTCGGTATCATTCCTATTTTAGTGTATTTGTTGCCAACATGAGCACCAGGGTGTTTGGGAGATTATAAAAACAAGTAGCTTCAGTATAGAAACTAGTCCAACTACACATCCTCTTCTGAGTCTTTGCAAACTGTCCCAGAAAATGGTGTACTTCTCTAGCCTTCGATGAAGACTAAATTTGGTGTTGGATGAAATGGTACATCCTCCCTTGTTGAGCCTGAGTTTGAGTAACTCCTTAAAATTCTGTGCAGTCTAGGAGTTTTGATGCAACCTGTCCGCCATGGGTTACCCTCTTGGCATTTGAAATTATAGTGGCATAGTTTCCAGTATCACAGCAACTCATAAGCTACACCAATACAGCAGACTGACAGACAAATGCTGTACTACTAAGAGCAAATGATTAAAAGGCAAGCATATACACATCTAAAATATAAAGTAATTAGCAACATTCAAACCATTCCCCAATATAGCAAACTGGCAGGTAGGTGTTGTACCTTTAACAGAGAACAATCAAGAATACAAATACTTGTACTGTACTCATGCAAAATCTATACTTAGACCAAGAAGTTGTTGCCAAAATGGAGCAAGAGAATGCCAAATGGTTTAAAATCAGCAACAGTGTGCTTCAGGGATGCATTCTTTCTCCAAACCTAGTCTATCTACATGATATGCAAATAATTCAAGAGGCTGGACTCTATGAAGAAGAATGTTGAATCAGGATCAGAGGAAGACCGATCAACAGTCTGCATTAGGCAGATGACACAACCTTGTTTGCTGAAGATGAGAACTTGAAATGCTTGCTGCAAAAGATCAAGGACTACAGCCTTTAATATGGATTGAAGCTCAAAATCAAGAAAACAAAGATTCTCACTACTGAGACAATTGATAGAAGGAGAAAAGATTGAAACTGTCAATGATTTCTACAAACATCCTTGGTATCAACCAACAGTGATTAGGAGACGTATAGCATTGGGCAGCTTACTAGCTGTCAGAAATCTCTCCAAAATACTGAATATCAATGATTCATAGACTAAGGTGTGATCGCTTGCTGTACATCTGAGTATAGCATGAATATGACAGGAAAAAAACCCTGATATGTTTGAGTTGTGATGTGGGAGAAGAGTACTGAATATATCATAGACTGTCAAAAGAACAAACATATATGTCTTGGAAGTGTAGCCAGAGATCTTTTGGAGGCAAATAAAGCAAAGATTCATCTCTTTTCTTTGAGCATGTTGACAGGAGAGGCTGTTCCTTGAAAGAGGCATCATGCTTGGAAAGATGGTAAGTCAAGGAAAGAGAGGAAGACCCCCAACAAGATGATGAGAATGTTACAGTATGATAGGACAGGGTTCAGCTCATTAGGAGCCATAATTGACTCGACAGCACCTAACATCAACAACAACACAGAAGAATTCAAGATACGAAAGAGCTGAACAGTAGATTCCAAAAGACAGCACAGAATGACAAAGCAAAATAGTACAATGAAATGTGAGAGGAGCTAGAGTCGGAAATTCAAAAGGGCTGAACTTGTTTAGCATTTCTTAAGCTCAAGGAACTGAAGAACAAATTCAAACCTAGAGTTGCTATAATCAAGGATGCTTTAGGCAGAATATAAATGATCCAGGAAGTATTAAAGGAAGATGGAAGGAATATACTGAGTCATTGTCTCGAAAGGAATTGGCAGATACAGA
>NW_006399989.1:2408016-2413461 GCF_000299155.1 Elephantulus edwardii
CCAGCAGCCAGGAAATAAAAAAATGTATCGCGATGGGAAAGTCTGTTGTTAGGGACCTCTCTAAAGTACTCAAGAGCAACGGTATCTCTCCGGAGACTAAGGTGCACCTGATACAGGCCATGGTCTTCAGAATCACTTGTTATGCATCAGAGAGTTGGACAATGACTAAGGCGGATAGGACGAGAATTGATGCTGGGGAAGAGTATTGAGGGTACCATGGACTCTTAGGAAAACAGATTCATCCTGGAAAGGGTTAAACCAGGAGGCTCCTTGGAGGCAAGGATTCAGGGGCTTCGTCTGACATACTTTGGATGTGTAAGGAGGGACAAGTCCTTGGAGAAGGACATCATGCTTGGGAGGGTGGAGGGACGGCACGAGAGGGGAAGACCCTCTATGAGGTGCATTGATTCAGTGACTGGGGTAATCGGCATGGGTGTGTCAGAGGCAGTGCGATTGACACAGGATAGAGCAGGGTTTAGGGTTGTTGTACATAGGGTCGCTATGAGGAGCATGGTGGTGTGAGCGCAGCAATCATGGCAAGCTTTTGGAGTCGAGTGCCTTTACAAAAGGGCATGTGTTTGACGTTCAGGTTTACTCTGTCCCCGGGAGCGAGGCAAGCTAGGCCTGGCCTATGGTTTGAGCCAGGAGGCGGCCTTAAGCCTAAAGGGCCCTCGGGCCTGTGGCCCTCAGTCAGGTTCAAATTGTTTTCCTGTCATACATTCTTCTAGGTGGTATAGCACTGGTCTGTGTGTCACTGTACAGAGGTAACTCTTGTGATGCTGAAGACTGTGACAGTGATGTGCCAATCATGATAATGGGTTCCCATGGTGGACAGTGTTGGCTGGAGCTTCCCGACTAAAATAAGCCTGGAAGCAGGAGCGGCATCCACTTCCGAAATGGCTTGCGTCCAAAAACTCTATGTACGAACAGCGATCAGGCTGTTCATTCACAGGGTTGCTATGGGTCGTCTACAACTCGATGGCACCAAGCAACAACAACTCCTTGGAGGCAAGGATTCTGGGGCTTCGTCTGACATACTTTGGACATGTTGTAAGGAGGGACAGGTTCTTGGAGAGGGACATCATGCTTGGGAGGGTGGAGGAACAGCGCAGGAGGGAAAGGCCCTCTATGAGGTGGATTGATTCAGTGACTGGGGTAATCGAGATGGGTGTGTCAGAGGCAGTGCGATTGACACAGGATAGAACAGGGTTTAGGGCTGTTGTACATAGGGTCGCTATGAGTCGCAAGCAACTCGATTGCACATAACAACAACAACAACAACTCTAACAGGTTTTTTTTGTCTCGTCTTTGGGGTTTTCTGTGTGCACATCTACATATAGCAATAGTTTAACCATCTCCTTGCCTATCTGGATGCATTTTATTTCCTCCTCTTGGCATATTGCCCTAGCGAGTACTTTCAATACAATATTGAACAGAAGTGGCGACAGTGGGTATACTTGTATGGTGCTTGTTCGCAAGGAAAATGCTTGTAGTTTTTCTTCATTGAGAATCATGTTGGCTCTTGGTTTTGCATATATACTTTTAACTGTGTTGAGAAAATTCCCTTTTATTAAAATTTTGCTGGGCGTCTTTATCAGGAAGTGGTGTTGGATTTTATCAGATACCTTTTCCGCATCAGTTGCTAAGAACGTACAGTTCTTGTTATTTGCTTTGTAAATGTGATGAATTACATTGATTGTTTTTCTTATGTTGAACTATCATTGCATACCTTTTATGAATCCTACTGGGGCATGGTGAATTAATTTTTTTAATATGCTTTTCGATTCTGTTGGCTAGGATTTTGTTAAGAATTTTTACTTCTATATTAATGAGAAATACTGGTTTGTAGTTTTCTTTCTTGGTAATATTTTGCCTGGTTTTGGTTGGTATTAGGGTTAGGCTTCTTCATAGAATGGAACTGTTCCTTCTTTTTCAATTTTTGAAATAATTTAAGTAGAATTGGTGATAGAATGTTTGGTAGAATTCTTCTGTGAAGTCATCTGGTTCAGGACTTTCCTTATGGGGACGACTTTTTATGACCTCTTTTGTGATGAGTCTGTTCAAATGTCTTGTGTCTGTCCTTGTCAATCTAGGTAGGACATGAGTTTCAAGGAAATTTTCCATTTCATCTAGGTTTTTTAGTTTATCAGAGTACAGTTTTTCATAGTACTCTGATATTATCAATTTAATGTCATATGGTTTTGTTGTGATGCCACCTTTGTAATTTCTTAATCACGTTGTCTGTCTTCTCCTCTCTCTCTCTCTCTCTCTCTCTCTCTCTCTCTCTCTCTCTCTCTCTCTCTCTCTCTCTCTCTCTCTCTCTCTCTCTCTCTCTCTCTCTCTCTCTCTCTCTCTCTTTCTCTCTCTCTCTCTCATCAAGTTTGCCAGTGGTTACTTAATTTTATTGACTCTTTCGAAAAACCAACCCCTGGTCTTATTGATGGTCTTAATTGTTTTTCTCTTTTCTATTTCATTGGTTTCAGCTCTTGTCCTGATAATTTATTTTCTTCTAGAAGCTGTAGGATTAGATTGTTGTTTCTTTTCCTGTTTGATGAAGGTGCCAAATTATATAATAGATTTTTCTTCTTTTATCCTTTTTTATGTTTGTGTCTATAGCCTGAGGACTGTCTTATCAGTATCCCAGAAGTTTTGATATATTTTCATTTGTTTCAAGGAACTTTTTTAGTTCATTATTTATTTATTTATAACCCAATTATGTTCTAGCAGAGAGTTATTTAGATTTTATATGGGAGTTTTGGTTTTGGATTTTTTTATTAATACTATAATGAAAGTTTACAGAAAACTTGGATTTCCATCCATTCATTGTTGCACATTTCCCTCCCTACTCCCCACCCCAAGTTTGCTTTTCTTTTTAAAAAGATTCTTTCAATGTTGCACAATTTCCTCCTCCCCCCCCCCAGTCCACTTTCCTATGCGCCTCTTATTCTGGACTGTTGTCATGCAAATAGTACCTAATCATAAATTATTCCTTTCTAAACGTTCTTTCACTCACCTGTTTCAATGCAGTGTACATTCTTTATCCCCTTTTTTTCTTAGTTCCCACTCAACCCCGATGTCAGTCCTGTTTTATAACAGTGGCATTATGCTGTATTTGTCCTTTTTTGACTGAGATATTTTCACTCAGCATAATGTCCTCCAGGGTCACCCATTTTTAATAATATTTCATGAGTTCCTTTTCAGTGCTGCAGAATATTCCATTCTGTGAATATACCACATCTTCTCTATTCATTAAGTTGTTGTTGGGCACTTGGGTTGTTTCCATCTCTGCTATTATGAACAATGCAGCAATAAACATGAGTGTGCATATATCTGCTTAGATGGAAGTTCTGGTTTTTTTAGGGTATATTCCCAGTAGTGGAATTGCTGGGTCAAATGTTTTTTCTATTTCCAACTTTTTGAGAAAGTACTATACTGCCTTCCATAGTGGTTGCACCATTTTACACTCCCACCAACAGTGAATAAGGGTTCCAATTTCTCCACAATCTCACCAGCATTTGTTGTTTGCTGTTCTGTTGAATTTTGCTATTCTTACTGAGGTGAGATGCTATCTTATAGTTGTTTTGATTTGCATCTCTCTTAGAGCTAGGGATCTTGAACATTTCTTCATATGTTTGTTCACCATTTGAATGTTTTCTTTGGTGAAGTGTCTGCACATATCCTGTGCCCATTTTGAGATTGGGTTGTTTAAATTTATCTTGCTGTGATGTTCAAATATTCTATAAATTCTAGATATAAGTACCTTAGAAGACATTTCATTACCAAATATTCTTTCCCTGTCTGTGGCTTTCCTTTTTACCTTATTGGAGAAGTTTTTGGATGTGCACAGGGATTTGATTCTTACAAGGTCCCATTCCTTTATTTTATCCTCTCCTGGCTGTAGGTTTTTCAGGATGCTTGGAAAACTGTTCATGCTGTGGATTAGGGCTTCTAAAGTTCTTCCAAGCTTTTCTCTAATGAAGTTTATAGTCCTTGGTTGTAGTCCTAGGTCCTTGATTCACTTTGATGGTTTTTTGGTATGGTGTCAGGTGTGGATCTTGCTTGAGTCTTCTGCAGATATTTTTCCAATTTTGCCAGCACCATTTGTTGAAAAGGCTGCCATTTCCCCACTTCACTAATTTCATCTCCTTGTCAAAAATCAGTTGACCATAGGTAGATGGGCTGATTTCTGGGTTCTCAATTCTATTCCATTGATTTGTTTCATTGTACCAGTACCATACTGTCCTGGCCACCACAGCAATATAGTAGGATTTGAAATCAGGGAGTGAGATGTCTCCTACCTTTTCCACCTTTTTAAGGAGTGCTTTGCTTATTCACGGTCTCTTTCTATTCCAAATGAAATTGGAAATTACCTTTTCCATCTCATTGAAGAATGGAATTGATATTTGTATCGAGATTGCATTGAACATGTAGATTGCCTTTGGTAGAATTGTCATTTTCACAATATTGACTCTTCCTATCCAAGAGCAAGATATGTTCTTCCATTTCTCCAGGTCTCTTTTTGTTTCTTGTAGTAATGTTTTGTAATTTTCTTTGAATAGGTCCTTTGCGTTTCTAGTTAGATTCACTCTCAGGTATTTAATCCTGTGATTAGCTATTGTGATGGGTATTGTTTTTCTAAGCTCCGGTTCTGTATTCTCTTGGTCACTGTAGAGAAATCCAATTGATTTTTGTATGTTGATCCTGTCACTTTGCTGAATTGGGTCAACTATGTCCAGTAGTTTTCTTGCTGAGTCTTTAGCGTTTTCTAAGTATATTATCATATCATCTCCATATAGAGATAATTTTACCTTTTCTTTGCCAGTTTGGATACCTCTTATTTCCATCTCTTGTCTTATTGCTATTGCTAAGACTCCCAATACAATATTGAATAAGAGAGGTGGCATCCTTGCCTAGTTCCTGTTCTCAAGAGGAATGACTTTAATCTCTCTCTATTGAGAACAAGGTTGGCTCTTGGATTTGTATATATACTTTTTACTAAGTTGAGGAAATTGCCCTCTATTCCTGTTTTATTGAGTGTTTTAATCAGGAAAGGGTGTTGGATTTTGTCAGAGGCCTTTTCTGCATCCATTGACAGGAGCATGTGGTTCTTGTTCTTTGTTTTGTTTATGTGATTAATTACACAAACAATCATTGTTTTTCTTACGTTGAACCAACCTTGCATACCTGTTATGAATCCCACTTGGTCATGATGAGTTATTTTTTTAATGTGTCACTGGATTCTATTGGCCAGGATTTTATTCAGGGTTTTGGCAACTATATTCATGAGAGATATTGGCCTGTAGTTTTCTATTTTGGTGGTGTCTTTACCTGGCTTTTGTATCAAGGATCTGTTTGCTTCATAGAATGAGCCTGGGCGAATTCCATGTTTTTGTATTTTCTGAAGTACTTTATGTAAAATTGGTGACAATTCTTCTCTGAATTTTT
>NW_006399989.1:2419172-2428297 GCF_000299155.1 Elephantulus edwardii
AGAAGTGGATGGCCAGTCCTTCTTCCTAGTCTGTCTTAATCTGAATGCTTAGATTTAGAGGAGTATCTGACAGACAGCAATTTGTGGAGCAGTGAAAGATAAATCCCTCATTGTGGAGTTAACCATTAGTTACAATGTAGTCCCTGCCCTTAACCCAGTGCCTTGACCCACTTATTTCCCAGCTCCACCCTCCAGCAGTGTACCCCTTCACTTCTACCAGATGCCTTCAGAATTAATCTCCCATTGTCCGACATTGTTAGCCTTTTTATTTATTTGGTTCTGTTGCGGCATTGCCTATTTAATCTCTTATTCAGATTACTTGTCTCTTTTCATTTGTTACTTTTGTTAATGGTTTATTGTTTTTTATTTTTACCTTTTCAAAGAACTAACTCCTGGTATTGTTGATGGTTTCAATGGTTTTTCTGTTTTCTATTTCATTAATTTCTGCTGTAAGTTTTATATTTGCAGGCTTTTTAGAGGGTGTTGGGTTTTCTTGATGTTCATTTTAAATTTGTTGAAGATGTTGGGTTAAAGAGTCAATGGCAATTTTTTCTTGCCTTTTGATGTGTTTGCTTATTGCTATAAACTGCCCTCTGTTTATGGCTTCGGCTGTTTTCCAGAGGTTTTGGTAAGTTGTGTTTTCATTGTCATTTGTTTTAAGAAACTTTTAATTTCATTTTTTATTTGTTCTAGCAATAACTTTCAAATGTATTTTTTTTTGCTCCTTAATCCTCTTTTTATTAATTTCTAATGTTGTAGCATTGTGGTCTGAGGAGATGCTTTGTATTATTTCTATAATTTTTAACTTATCGATGCTTGCCTTGTGACCTAAAATATGATCTGTTCTTGAGAATATTCCATGTGCATTGGAAAAGAAGGCATACTGTGGGGTTTTTTGGGGGGTGCATTAGCCTGTATATATCTATGAGATGAAGTTGATATATTGTGTGATTTACTTCTTCAGCATCTTTGTTGAATTTCTTTCTGGTGGTTTGATCTTTTCTTGAGAGTCATGTACTGAAATCTCCAACTACTATAGTGATGTTGCCTATTTCCTTTTTCAATTTTGTTAATGTTTGTTTTATACATTTTGCAGGTCTATCATTTGGTGCATAGATATGCATATTGGTATATCCTCTTGTTCTATTGACCCTTTAAGCATTATGGTCTTTGTCCTTTGTGATGATTTTTGCATTGAAATCTATTTTATCAGAGATTAATATTGCTAATCCTGCTTTTTTTCTTGTTTCCATTGCCTGGTGTATTTTCCCCCACCCTTTTAATTTTAGTCTTTCTTTATCTTCACTTTTCAGATGGATTTTTTTTAATCAAATATGCTACTCTTTTTCTCTTCAGTGGTACATTTAAACCATTCCCATTCAGTATGATTATTGAAAGGCAAGGTTTTATTGCTATCATTTTGTTGAGTTCTTTTAGGTATTGTTGCTGGTTACTTTGGTCCATCCTGCCTTCTGTGGCACCTCTGTAAGAAGGAAATTTCTCAATGTTTTTGTAACACTGGTCTTGTTTTCACAACCTCCCTTAGGTCCTCTTTTTTTCTAAGAATGACTTGATATCTCCTTCATATTTGATTGACAGTTTTTCTGGGTATAGTATTCTTGGTTGACAACTGTGTTCTTAGAGTGTTCGATATATGTCATTCCACTGTCTTCTTGCTTGCATGGTTTCTGCTGAGCAATTGGCACCAAATCTTATTTGTTCTCCCTTATAGGTTACTCTTTGTCCCTCACTGCTTTCAGAATTCTCTCCTTATCTTTGGTTCTGGTAAATTTGACTGTGATGCCTTGGTGTTTTTCTTTTGGCATCTAGTCTATATGGAGTTTGCTCAGCTTCTTGAATATATGTACTCTCTTTCTTCATAATGCTGGAATGTTTTCATTTAGCAATTCTTCCACCACTTTTTCAGTGCTTTTTCTTGCTTCTTCTTGTTCTGGTAGTCCAGTTATGTGCATGTTATTTCTCTTGATGGTGTCCTATGTTATTCTTAGGTTTTCTTCTTTTTCCTTCCTTTTTTGATTTGCATTTTGTTCTAGCAGATCGGTGGTGAAAATTTCACTAGTTCTGTTTTCCATCTCTTCAACTCTGTTTATGTGTCTCTCAACATATTGATAGCATCTGAAACATTGGTTTTCAAATTTGGGATTGTGGTTTCTTGTTTTCTAAAGCCTCTAATGCCTCTTGTTTTATTTGCATTTTTTTGTCTTTTTATAAAGCTCCTCTTGGTTTTCGCTTCCTGTGCTCTGTAATTCTTCAAATTGTCTTTCATGCATTGAAAATAATAATTATTCTTTTAAATTTTGTGTCAGAAAGTTCCATTAGACCTTTTGGCTTCACAAAATCCATAGATACTATGTTACATTTTTTTAAAATTTTTTTATTATTATTAATTTTAATAAAAACTTACACAGACTTTGGATTTCCATTCACTCATTTTTGTACTTTTCTCCCTGCCCACCGTTCCCCCCCCCCAACCCCGATGTCAGTCCCGTTTTACAACAGTGGCACTATGCAGTATTTGTCCTTTTGTGACTGAGATATTTCACTCAGCATAATGTCCTCTAGGGTCACCCATTTTTAATAATATTGCATGAGCTCCTTGTTTTTCAATGCAGCATAATATTCCATTATGTGAATACACCATAGCTTCTCTATCCATTCGTTTGCTGATGGGCACTAAGGTTGTTTCCAACTTTTTGCTATTGTGAACAAAGCTGTGATAAACATACGTGTGCATATATCTGCTCAGGTAGCAGTTGGTCTCTTTGGGGTATATTACCTGTAGTGGAATGACTGGATCAAATGGTATCTTTATTTGCAACTTTCTGGGAAAGTGCCACACCACTTTCCACAGTGGTTACACCAATACTATATCACATATTGGGGGTGACATCTTACTTTGGGCTTGTATAGGGTGTGAGGCAGCCTGCTTCTTACATGACATTACTGTGGTAGAATTTTTCACACCTGAGGCAATAGCAGGTTCTTGGTCTGAGGTCAATGCTTCAGAGGACAGTGGGGCAGCTATTCTGCCTTGGGTTTCTCTCTGAAATTTTGGCCCAAGGGAAGACTTGCTTCAAATCAGGAGTGCAAAGGACTGTGAATTAGCAGCCTCCTCTGTCAGAGAACTGCTGCAGGTAGGCCAGTACAAAGTACTCTGGGCTAAAGACTGCTCACATTAACTGACCGGATCCATGGAGTGGGTGGAGACACAGGTGGATCGGTTAGAGACACAGGCAGAGCAGATCTTCTGTGCTTGGGCACAGATGGGATGCTTCTTCTGTGACAGGATGCAAGTGGGATGCTCCTTCTGTGTCGGGATGCAGAGGGGACAAGGAGGTAATTGTTGGGCCAATACAAAGGTCAAGAGGGGCTAAGGATTCAAAAGAATACGATGGCCTCACCCACCTGGCTGAACCATAAACCACAATGGAATGTCCCTCCCTACCTTTCCCACTCCCTGAAGGGTCTGCTATTAAAACTTTCCTGAATACACCCTAAGCATTACTTCCTTGGCCTCTCATTCCAGACTAAGGAACCTCACCCGGAAATTCCCTTAATAAAGCTGCCTTTAAGCTTTCCTATATTCTGGTCCCTTTCTTGAGTCCACAACCTTATGACCTTACATCTGGTGCCAAAGACCTGGGAGATGAGTTAAGGCATGCAGCACCCCCACTCTCCGTCAGGGTGAGTGTGGTCCCCCCTTACTCTTTCTTGAATCTGCCAGTCTGCAAGGTGTCTAGATGCTTGAATAGTAACATATCACCCCGTTTCTTCCTCTTCTGTTCTGTGTGTATATCTGCTGACTAAATGCCTTGACTGCTTGTGAAGAAACTCCATGGCTGATGCTACTCTGAAGCCAAGGAGTTTTATTGGGTCCCCACCCACAGTTCTGTGGTGTTGTCATCTGGTTTAGTGGTGATTTGGGGGATCCTCTAGGGACTCCAATCAGGCCCAGGGTTTATACGGGTATGCCTATGCTAAGACACACTTTACCCCATGAGGGGCACAGCTGGAGGGAGACCTGTGTGGACTGAGGGTACAGACTCTCTGTTGTCTGTCTCTATACATTTTGTGTTCATGTCTGGTAGTTAGTAGTGTCCCCTTCCTTTAACTTCCTTCCCCTTCCTCCTCACTCTCAGACTTCTTTTTTTTACTACTCTGTCTCCGTCATAAAGGCCCATTTGCTCATAAAATTTCCCAGGCACTGTTCAGAATAGGACAGGAACACAAAATGTCATGTGCCTTTTGATGGCCTGAAAACGGAAACTTCAATTTTAATACTCTTCAATATCTTGACAATTTCTGCAGGTGGACTTAGAAATAGCTAGAAATCCCTTATGTCCAAGTTTGGGGTTTTTTTTTGTTTGTTTGTTTTAAATTACACTCCCGTTCCTCTCTATGCCAATCTGTGCAGGTTCTCTTAGCCCAAACCCATTTGCTGATTAAGTCCTCCGATACCAAATTATCCCCTTCCCTTACTCCCTCCCAGGGCTCATCCTCATCCCTTCTGGGTTACTCTGCCTTCTCAGACCTTATAGACTTCCTTTCCCAGCCTTCTCCTCCCTCTTACCTGGTGCATGCTCCGGAACCTGCTACTCCTTCTATTCTGATTAACCCTGACTCAACTACCCCACCCTCACATCTCTGGTTGTTAGCTACACCTACCTGGTCCTGCCAGACAGAGTCTCTTTTCTGTCTTCTTCGGGAATTTGCAGTTGTTGAGGGTCCCATTTGCATCCATGCGCCTTTCTCCCTAACCAATCTTTTCAAAATTGAAAAACATTTAGGTTGATTTTCCAAAGACCTGGAAACCTATATCAAAAAGTTTAGGTACCTGACCCAGACGTCACCTGGCATGACCTTTTTGTTGTACTGTCCTCTACTCTAACACCAGACAAAAAGCATGTTCTTACTGCCACTCAGCAGCATGGAGACAGCATTTAACAGGTGGCTCTATGCCAGTTGGCCCCCAAGCTGTACCCTGGCAAGAGCCAAATTGGACATACCAAATTAATACAGCAGCAAGAACAGACAGCCAGGCATGACTGTATGATTCAGGGTCTGTTAGCCGGCCTACATGCCATCTCCCAATAAAGCAGTCAATTTTGAAAAGCTCAAAATAAGCAATTTTGATAAGCTTCATCCAAGCTAAGGATGAAAACCCAGCTGTCTTCCTTAACTGTCTAACCAAAGCCCTAACTCAGTATACCTGCTTAGATCCTACCTCCTCAGCAGGGGCCACCATCCTCGCTAATAATTTTATCACTCAATCAGCCTTTGATATATAAAAGAAACTAAAAAAGGCTGAGGATGGCTCCCAAACACCTATTCGAGACCTGGTAAACATGGCCTTTAAAGTTTTCAAAGCCCGAGAGGAACAGGCAGAGGCTGATATGGTGATTTGTGCCCGTCAGAAAAGGAATCTGAAAGCCCAAGCCCTGATGACTGCTTTGTGGTCAGCGGAGGTAAAGGATCAGAAAACACCTGCTTATTCAATGTGTCTGTTATCTCCTGGTGCATTCTTCAAGAGCAGCAAAGACAGTCATTGGACCAACTGCTGCCCTAATCCCCACCCTCTGACCTATCCCCTTGCTCTATCTGTGGGATACTGGGCCATTGGAAGGCCGACTGGCCTTCAGTTCCTAGACACAGTAGGGCAGCCCCTCCACCAAACCTAGTCCCCATCCCAGCCAACCTCTTAGGCCTGGCTGCTGAAGATTGAAGATGCTCAGGCTTGAAAACCCCCATCACTCTTGCCAAGAGCAGGGTAACTCTTTAGGTAAGTCAGTTTTTTTTTTCTTCTGGTTAACACGGGGGCTATCTTCTCAGTGCTCCCTTCCTTCTTGGGTCCTATTTTTCCTTCCCAGGTCTCAGTAATAGGGATTGATGGCCTCCCTTTCAAGCCTCTTACCACTCATCCCCTCCTCATTACCTTTGATAAACGAGTCCTCACTCATTCCTTTCTAATTATTCCTACATGCCCAGCTCTGTTGCTAGGTAGAGACCTCCTGTCTAAACTTGGGGCTGTGTTTTGCTAGGAGTTAAACGAACCCAGTTTGACCGGCCTTTAGTTCTATCCCTCTTAGCACTCCTTCCCTTCAAGTCCCCCTTTACACTGCATCTATCACCAGATATTTTCAACCCTGTTGTATGGTATCTTTCCACCCCATTTGTAGCCTCTCATCACCAACCTGTTCTTGTCACCCTGAAATACCTCTTCTTTTTTCCTGCTAAACTCCAATTCCCTATCTCCACACAACACCGCAAGGACCCAGTACTACTGGCCTACTTTCCAATAAGCTTCTTATCCCCACAGACTCTCCGTGTATTACACTGATTCTACTAGTTCAAAAAGCTGATAGATCTAACTGCCTAGTTCAGGATTTGTGACTGATTAATGGAGCTGTTTTGTGTTACTATTAAATAAATGAATCAGAACTGGTAAAAGAAAATGTTTCTAAATTGACAAAATTAGCTGAAGAATTAAAAACATGTGGAAAACTACAAGCTTTCTCCCCAATTGACTCGAGAACCCATTTCTAGGCTGGGTTCTTCTTTTTCCAGAACCACTAATAATCATAAGCCTATTGTGACTAATTGCTCCCTGCCTTTTAAAGTTCTTCACAGCATAAAAGAAATGATCAACTTAATTGTGAACCAGCTACGACTACATCCATATTCTCCCCTGGTGACTGATCCCAAACCAAATCACTCAGGCCTCTGAAGTAGCCAGAATGAAAGTACGTCACCCCTTAGCACTAAGAGGACAGAATATTGGGCCAAAACAAAAGCCAAGGGGAATAAGGAATCAAAAGAAAGTGATGGCTGCACCCACCTGGCTGAACCACTCTTCTTCCTCCCTGAAGGGCCTGCTATAAAAATCTGCCCAAATACACACAAAGTGCGAATTCATTTGCCTCCCTTTCCAGACCAAGGAACCTCGCTGGCAGTTCTGTTCATGACCTTACAACCTTACAATAATTCTGTGTCCATTGAAATTAAGTTGTTGTAGCTGTTGTTAGGTGCTGTTGAATTGAGTAAGACTCATAGTGACTTTATGAGCAACGACCCTGAATCCTATTCTATCCTGTGCCATCCTCATCATCTTTGATACATTCATACTCATTGCTGCAGTCACTATCTCATTGGAGAATCTTCTCCTTCGCTTACCCTCTGTATTTCCAAGCATGATATCTCTTTCCAAGGAACTTCCTTTCTTAGTAACAAGCCCAAAGTATCATCCTTGCCTCCAAGGAGCACTCTAGCTGCACCTTTCCCAAGACATCTGTTGTTTCTTTTGGCAGTCCATAGGATATTCATGACTCTTCTCCAACATTACAATTCAAAGGTATTGATTCTTCTTCTTACATCCTTATTCACTGCCCATCTCTCAGATGCATAGCAAGTGAATTAAGTGCATCTTTATCTTCAAGCTGACATCATTGCTCTTCAGTATTTTGGAGTGGTCCTTGACAGCTGACTTGCCTAATGCAATACATCTGTTATCTCCTCACTGCTAGTCTTAAAGGTGTTGATTGTGGATCCACGTAAGAGGAAATAATTTACAATTTCAATCCTTTCTTCATTTATCATGATGTTGCCTATTGGCCCAGTGGTAAGGACCTTTGCTTTCTTGATGTTGAGATGTAATCCACATTGAAGTTCTTAATCTTATGCAGCAAGTGTTTCAAGTCCCTTACACTTTCAGCAAGCATGGAAGCCTAAGGAAGGTTGTTGACGAGTCTTCTTCTGATCCTGATACCACATTCCTCTTCATAGAGTCCAGCTTCATGAATTATTTTCTCAGCATATATACTGAATAGGTATGGATAAAGAATACTTGACACACACCCTTCCTGATTTTAAAGCATGCAGTGTTCCCTTGTTCCATTTGGATAACATCTTCTTGGTCTAGGCATAGATTTTGAACGAGCACAATTAAGTGCTCTGGGATTCTCATTCTTCTCCATGTTGGCCATATTTTGTTGTGATCCACACAGTCAAATGCCTTTGCATAGTCAATAAAACAAAGACATTCACCTGATATTCTCTGCTTTCAGCCAAGATCCATCTGACATTAGCAATTAAATCCCGGGTGCCACAGCCTCTCTAGACTCAGTTTGGATATCTGGCAGTTCCTTCTCAATGTACTGTTCCAGCTGATTCTGGATCATCTTCAGAAATATTTTGCTTGCATGTGATATTAATGATATTGTTAATTAATTTTAACATTCTGTTAAGTGGCCTTTCTTGGGAATGGGAACAAATATGGATGTCTTCTAGTCAGTTGCCGAGACAGCTAGCTAACCAAATTTTCTGGCATAGACTCATGAGTATGTCCATAGTTTCAGGTGTCAGCTGAAAATATCAAATGATTTCCTATCTATTCCTGGGGTCTTTCAATGCAGTTTGAACTTCTTTTGCTACCATTGGCTCTTGCTCTTATGGTATTTGCTGAAATTTTTCAGTGTTTGCCAATTATTTTGGGTACAGTGATTCCATGTGTTCTTTTTACCTTCTTTTGATGCTTCCTGGATCATTCAAGATTTTCCCCATGGTATCTTTTAGCATTGCAACTTAAGGCTTGAATTTGTTTTTCAATATTTTCAGTTTGAGAAATGCCAAGTGAGTTCTTCCCTTTTTACTCTCTGACTCCAGCTCTTTGCACACTTTGTTATAAGACTTTGCTTTGTCTTTTCAAAATGCACTTTGAAATCTGTTCAGCTTTTATTTCAGCATCTCTTCCTTTTGATTTTGCTTCTTGATGCTCTAAATGCAATTTTCATAGTTTCTTCTGACATCCATTTTGGTTTTTTTCTTTCCCTTTGTCTTTGTGGTTTGCTCTCTTCATGGATGACATCCTTAATTTTATTTCATAGCTCCTGTGGTCTTCAATCATTGGTAATTAAGGCCTCAAACCTGTTAAGATGAGTTTTTAATTCAGGTGCGATAAACTTGAGGCTGCATTTTGGTTCTTGTGGATTTTTTAAATTATTATTAAATTTTATTAGTTTTAATGAACATTTACAGGGATTTTGGGTTTTCATTCCTTCATTACTGCACCATTCTCTCTCCCCTCCTCCCCAGTTTGTTCTTCTTCCCCC
>NW_006399989.1:2434619-2441489 GCF_000299155.1 Elephantulus edwardii
GGTGTGGGTTGCAGGGGGGGTCACACAGTGTCGGGTAGTCTTCGTTCCTCTGGGGTCTCACAGTCTTCGCTCCTCTGGAGTTCCATGGTAGGTGGTTAGCTGTTGTTCTTCCCGGGTTTCTTCCAGGCCCCTCTCGCGGTGGAACCCCGTCTGGCGGCGTCGTTCTCCCGTCTGGCAGCGTCGCTCTCGCTCTTGTGGATTTTTTAAATCTTCTACCGCTTCAATTTGAACTTGCATATGAGTAATTGATGATCTGTTTCACAGTCAGCACCTGGCCTGGTTCTAACTGCTGTTATTACACTTCAACAATTCTTTGCTTAGATGCAGTCAGTCGTTCAGATTCCTGTGCAGTCCATTAGATGAAGATCCATGTCCAAAGATGTCTTTTGTGTTTCTAGAAAGGGTATTTGTTATGAATAAATCACTGAATGCACAAAATTCACTCATTCACTCTCCAGCCTCATTTCTGTCACCAAGTCCATATTTTCCTACTACCATTTCTTCCTCATTGTTTCCAAATGTTGCATTCCAGTCACCAGTAATTATTAATACATCTTGATTGCATGTTTGACCAATTTCAGACTGCTAGAGCTTTGTAGAAATCCTCAATTTTCTCCTCTTTGTCTTACTTGTTGGTTCATGTATTTGAATAATAGTTGTGCTAACGAGTTTTCCTTTTATGTGTATGGATAATATCCTATCACTCACAATAATGTACTTTATGAAAAACTTTAAAATAGTCCTTTCAAGTATAAATGCAACACCGTTTTTTCTGTTTTTCATTCCCAGCATAGTAGATCATATGATTGTCTGATTACTATATTCTAAACTAAAGTAACTCAGTCTTTCCAAGGTGTGAAAAATAAGGTTCATCTTTCAGATGCCCAATTCCTTCTAAACTCCACCACAGTTGCATAGTAATTTACTTCCCTTCACTCGTGAGCCATCTTGTCTTTTCTTCCATGCCCAGGTTCAGGCAGTCTGCAGCACTCCTTAGCTTTTACATGATTGTTGCAATGTCTGGACTAAGATATTCCCCCCCCCTAACATGTAAACAGCAACAACAAAGAAATTCCTCTGGCTCCCTCACACCAAGCTCACATTTAACCCTGAGGTAAGAACTGGTATACCATAAATGTAAAGATGAACATTAAATAAATATTTTAGGGTGCAGAGTAGCTATCTGTGAAAGAAGGGATGGGACACTGCTACTTGCTGAATCTCTGGTAAGCACCAAGGAAGAGTGAGGCTTCCTCAAAAAGGTAGTCTACATAGGTCTAATGCCTTGATGAGGTAGAGCTTGCCCTGGGCCAGCCAATCCCTTTGTAACTACATTTTCCCGTCTCATTGTGCAGATGAGGCATGAGGACCTGTGGAAAAGGGATTGATCACTGGCATGGCTGACCAGGTGGGACAAAAGGCACAAAACAGCACTTTGAATTTGCTCATAATTTTATTAGGATTACCAGAGTATACAACAAAGGAAGCAGAGCCTCTAGGGGAAGGGATGTGACAATAGTAGAAACAAAGTGGCCTATCATCAAAACTGAAGCAGGCTAGTGGTTTCCCACTGGAAATAAGAAGGATGAAATAGGAGGAGCTTGGAAGGACAGAATGACAGAGACCCTCAAAGTTACTGCACACCTGTGATGAAGGTAATATTTGCTCTCCTTGCTTTGAGATAAAGGTTTCTGCTCTATACAACACAGTAGAAGAGGAGGGTGTTGAGTCCAACAGTAACTTGGAGGAGGAAATAGAGGGGTCCTGGAAAATACAAGACAATAAATACATTTAGCATCACAGAGAAACCTATGGGAGAGAGGGCCTGTAAGGAAGGAGTCACTTTTCCCTCCTCCTGAAATAAGAATTCTGAAATTACAAAACCATAAAAATGAACTTTAATCCTATCAGTCACCTCCAGAAGTGCAAGGTAAGGCTATGTGACTGTAGCAGAGGGGAAGGACAAATAAGAAAGGAGAAAGTATGGAAGTTGCAGAGAGACTCCTTCCAGCAAGGGTAAGGTGCTTATCTTGTTTTTCGTCACTTCCAAGGTTTGACCCAAGAGTTTTGGGCCTGAAGCACCTCCCTTATGTCAGTGTCTTCACATCTTGCCTCATTATCCTTATTGTCATCACAATCTTCCCCTTCTTCTTCACTCCCTGCACAATGGAGAACGAAGCAAGGAGGTAATAATGAAAGTGGGCACAAAGCCAGGATTTTTTTTGGCCTATGAACACTTGTCAAGTGCCTCTGTCTGTTTACAGTAAGAAGTAAAAAGTGTGTGCATAAACTCAAAGAATACCGAGTGAGGGGGTGTGAGAGAGAAGTGGAAGACAGGGTGAATTTCTCTGAAAGTAGCTTTTTCTCACTCTGCTCTAACCTTAATAAACCCCTCTTAATACTTTTCTCTAGGTGATTAAAAGTGGCCCTAGTGTCCTCTCCCTTCCTTCTCAAAAAAGAGGAGATACCATAAGGTGGAAGAGGACTCACCTGTTTCTGTATACTATCTGAAAATAGATTGAGTTATCATTTACTCACACATTCATAATGCCTACTTCCTTTGTGCCCTGTCTCTGCTCTCAATGGAAGTTTGCCAGGGAACTCATGCTCCCAAATTCTAGGACTGAGAGCCTTTGTGCCCCTTGCACTTTCTCCAAGTGCCACCTTTCCTCCTTCATATGAATAAAGCCAGGCTCAGAATTCTCCTTGCCTTCTCCTAGCTATCCTTTAGAGTAATTATCTTACTCTTACTCAATCATCTGGTTTAATTGATCCCTTGAAACTGTTTTCACCAATGTCACAAATTGTTTATTTAGCCCCAAATTCAACGGACACATCCAAGTCTGTATTTTGCTTGACCTTTCGACAGCACTGGGCATTGAATGCAAGGTGCCATGACCTGGTTCTCCTATCTGTACTCAAAATCACAGTTTCAGATTCTTCATCTGTAAAATGGGGATAGTAATAGTACCCACCTCATAAGAATTGCTGTGATGATTAACTGAGTTAAAACAAGAAAAACACTTAAACTATTGCTTGCTTCATAGTAAACACTTCATTAATATTAATTAGGTCCTTAACTGTAAAAGTGTTAGTGGCCTTAGAGCTAAGATTTTGTGCTGACTTAGTAATGTTTTCTTTACAATATCCAAGTCTCCACCTCATTTCCAGATAGTAAACTAAACATCTGCCTCTGAGCCACCTGTACCTAGATATACAATAAGACCGTACAACTTTCTTCACATTCTTCTCTCCACCCCATCAAACCTACTACCACACCATTCCTCATCCCAGGAAATGTCACCTTCTTTCACCAATCATTCAAGTATGAACCAACCCGGAAATCACCTTAAACTCACCTTTCCCTCCAAATCACCACATTCAACCTTTCCTAAGCATTTCTCAATGTGCATTTTGAGCAGTGGTTATCAAAGTGGTTCTCAACGGCTTCTGTGGTAAAAGGGAAATAAAAGGAATTCTACAAAGTTAACTAGGTTTCTTAAAGCAGAGCTGCTCAGAATTTTTAAATTTTTTTCTACAAGAGAATATGATCGTGCATAGTATTTCCCCAGAATAATTAACCACTGATCTCATTTTGTGAGATTTAGCTTCCAGAACTAGTGAAAGGTCTTTTTGTACTATTACTTTCACTGTTCTAGGTCCTTTCTTTACATGATCCCTTCTCCCAAAAAATCCTCTATAATGTTCCTCAAATGTGAATGCAGCTTCCAGTTGAAATACCGCCTCCTTTTTCTAGTTCTCTCCTTCCTCATTCTTCAGGTACCTGCTTCCTTCTCTGGGCTCACAAAGTGTACTGTTTACTTAATCTCTACACATTTGCTCTCAAAAAAAAAGCTGGGATATAGCAGAAAGACAGGGCTGAGTAGTGTGTTGAATTGCAGCATGATCACCACTGTTTTTCTTGTGTTTATATATGCTTGCACACATATGCATTTGTATTTGTGAATTGCCCTTTTTTTGTTTTCTACCCACTGTCAACACCCCTTTTCTTACTCTTTATCTGCCTTTTTCTGTCACAAACTGTCTATCCATGCCTGGTACTGAAATGTTTCTTTGGTTTTTCTACCTTTGCAAGTTAAATAAGCCTATCCTTTGTTTAAAAAAGCTGCAGAGAATGCTTTTTATTTGAGTCACAAAAGCAGACTGTGTTGATGCCTTTTTGATATCTTTTCTTTAGGCAGCCTTTTTCTGAGAGGAGAGGAAGGGAGGCAAGAAGGGGGTCACCCTTCTTCATTGCCCTCTTCTTCCTCCTTTGCCTCTTCTCAGATGTCCTCTACCTCATCCTCATTTTGGTAGTTGCTATATCTTGATCCTTGTCAATGTCTTGAATATAATTCTCACTGCCCTCATTGTCACCTTCATTGCCGTCATCATCACTGTCCTTGCTATCATCTTCACTATCATTATTATTTTCATTTTCACTGTACTCAATAGCTCTTTCAATGTCACTATCACTGCTGCTCTGGTTGCTGCTACTGTTGCTTTGGTTGCCATCTTTAGGGCTCTCATCACCACCATTGGAGTTCTTACTTTTATTATCATCAGTATTCTCATCAATGTTGCCTGGACTCTCAGGTTTCTCTCTCTATTGTCATCAGGGTTGTAGTTGTACATTAGGATCTCATTGCTGTAGTTGGTATTCTTCTCATTGCTATTAGTGGTCTTGTTGTCTGGAGTCTCACTTTTACCAGTGTTCTCATTGTCACTGTCGAAGAAACTCTCACTAATGTCAATTATCTCATTATCAGTGGTCTCAAAGTAGTTTGTTGTTTCCAAGAAGTCAGAAATCTTGATGCCATTGTCAGTGGCTGAATCACTGTCTACGGGCTCATTGATAACATCTTTCACTACTTTGACAGTCACCAAAGTTTTCCTGTATCATCATCTCACATTCTTCCTCAGTATTACTGTGGGGAAGCCTTGGGTTGAGTACTGAGTATGGAGTTGGGTGAGTGTGTGTAGATTAGAGAAGACACTGAAAGATGGTAAGTGGAGAGCCATTAGGCTATAAGGGCTCCCAGGGATGCAGCTGGGATAGGGAGCTCTATTTCTATACCTGATTATGTAAACTCAGGCCAATCACATTCTATTTCTGGACCTCATTCTCCCACTTGTAAAACATATTGGACTGGATTATCTCAAAGGCCTCTTTTGGCTCTATAACTTTCTTGTGACACTAGCTTAGTCTGTCATCAAGTTGTGCCAAGAAATCTGGAGGACAGCCACCTGGCAAACTTACTGGAAAAGATCATATTTGTTTCTATTCTAAAGAAAGGTGACTTGGCAGAGTGCAGAAATTATTAAACAATATCATTAAAATCACTTGCAAGCAGGATTCTGCTGAAAATGATAAAAATAGACTGGAAAAGCATATCAACAGAGAACTTCCAGAAGTGCAGGCTGGGTTTAGAAGAGACCGTGGTACTACGGATATTATCGTTAATATGAGATGGATCTTGGCTGAAAGCAGCAAGTACCAGAAGAAAGTCTTATCTGTGTTTCATTGGCCATGCAAAGGCATTTGACTGCATGGATCACAACAAACTGTGGTTAACTCTGAGAAGAAATCCAGATTGTGCTTATGTCAAACCTATACTTGGACCAGGAGACAATAGTCAGAACAAAGCAAGGAACCACTGCATGGTTCAAAATCGGGGAAGGATGTACACCAGGGATCTGTCCTATTTCCATATCTTTTCAATCTATATGCAGGACAGATCATCTGGGAGCCTGGGCTCTATGAGGAAGAACGTGGCATCAAAATTAGAGCAAGATTCATCAACAACCTGCGTTATGCAGATGACACAACCCTGCTTGCTGAAACTGAGGAGGACCTGAAGTGCATGCTGCAGAAGGTTAAGGACTGTAGCCTTAAATATGGATTGAAGCTCAACATCAAGAAAACAAAGATTCTCGCCACTGGGCTTACTGGCAACATCATGATAGATGGTGAAGAGATTGACATTGTTAACAGCTTCAGTTTGCTGGGCTCTACAATCAACACTCTTGGTATCAGCAGCCAGGAAATCAAAAGGGGAATTGCATTGTGAAAATCTGCTCTCAGGGACCTCACCAAAGTACTGAAGAGCAATAATGTCAGCCTAGAGACTAAGATGTTCCTGATCCAGGCCATAGTCTTTGAAATTACTTGCTATGTGTCAGAAAGCTGGACAATGATTATGAATGATAGAAGGAGGATTGATGCCTTTGAGCTGTGGTGCTAGAGAAGAGTATTGAAATATGGACAATCTCCTCCCATGCAATTAACTGCCCTAAAATCTTGCTAGAAGGTCAGCAATGAGTCAGTCCCATATACATATGATTTGGAAGCAGGAGTGGCATCCACGTCCTAAACAACTTGCCTCCGGAAACTCTATGAGGGCCTTTTGTTCATAGGGTCACTATGAGTCATGCTCGACTTGAAGGTAATCAACAACAACAAAAGTTAGGAGAAGCTAGAGAGGGTGAAACAAGGCTGCTCTTTAAAGGTAAAGATCTGCCATACTTTGAGCATGTTGCAAGGAGAGACCAGTCCTTGGAGAGGGACTTAATGCTTGGAAGGGTAGAGGGACAGTGCAAGAGAGGAAGACCCTCAATGAAATGGGGTCACTCAGTGACTGGGTTAATGGGAGCAGGTGTGTCAGAGACATTAGGGTTGGCTCACGATAGAGCAGGGTTCAGAGCTGTTATACATAGGGTCGTTATGTGTTGCAAGCAACTCAATGCACATCAGAACAACAAGAAGCTTAGTATTTGCCCAATTGCTCTAAAACCACCTTTCATAGAGAAGTGGAAGAATATTCCCTGCTCATGGATAGGAAGGCTTAATGTTGTGAAAATGGCAATACT
>NW_006399989.1:2443040-2445380 GCF_000299155.1 Elephantulus edwardii
AAGGAGAGGAGCAAATGGGGGGGAGGGGGGAGGGGTTTGTGCGGGGAGAGCGGTGCAACAATGAATGAATGGAATTCCAAAATCTTTGTAGATGTTCATTGAAATGAAAAATAAACAAACTAAATTTAAAAAAAAGAAACAACAACAACAATAACAACAAAAAACCACCTTTCAGTTGCCAACTCCCATCACCTTTCATTCTCTTGCCTCTTTCTGTTTGCCCTGTGTGTCAGAGACAACAGGTTTGGCTCACGACAGAGCACAGTTCAGAGCTGTTGTACATAGGGTTGCTAAATGTTGCAAGCGACTCAATAGAACATCAGAACAAGAAGAAGCTTAGTCTTTGCCCAATTACTATAAAACCACCTTTCAGTTGCCAACTCCCATCACCTTTCTTTCTATTGCTTCTTTCTGTTTGCAAAGACGGTTAACCCACAAATCATTCTTGATAATCTGCTGAAAGAGAGGGGAGAAAGGAGAACAAAGCCATAAGTATAGGTCCCAGTCCAGTACTCTCAATTTCCAAGGTACACAGGAGTAAGCCTAGCAAGGCCTTCTCTGCTGAAGCCAGGAGGGGATATACCTCAGCAATCATGTTGGCCTCTGGGAGGCTGTGGTTAGGGAACCAACTGAAGAAGTTGTCATAGGTTTTCTGGTTCCTGTGCCTGTGAGATTGAGGTTTCTGGCCCCAATGCCAGTGGATTGCGGTGGAGTTAGACACTATTTGGCATGGGGAGAGAGGAGGCTATAGAGAAGGAACTGGACAAGGGAACAGACTTGCCCTGGGACCACTGCTTAGCTGAGTGGTTATTTTGGAATTCCTTGACAATCACCATATTTGTGAAATAGGAGTTTTTCTGGAAGTACAGCTTCATTTTGTAGCCCATGGAGATGTGTCTGAGATTCTGAATCTTCTCAGGATGGGGGTAATGGTAGAATCTGTTCCTGGTACGCCATGATCCTTCCCACTATCTCCCCCTCACCTCCAAGGACCAGATTTTTTGCCTCACCCTACTACCAAATGTTTCTTTGGCCTGACCTGCAGACTGATTAAATAGAAAAAAAATTCTTTATCACGTTGGTTGATCACGATTGAAATTTTGGTATACCTGAGGGCCTGATGAGGGTAGCAGTTTAGGTCAAGGATTGACTGTTCAGTAAAGGAGGGGAGAAAGAAGGGCCAGATAAGGCAGAGCAAAAGAGGGTTGGAGCAAGAGTTCCCTCCTATGGTCATATAATATGTGTGTAATAAATTGGTCATGGCTTTATTCCCATTATGTGTATAAACTATGTGGTAAAGGTTCACATTTATGTAATGTTGAATGTCTACAAGGTGGTCATATAATTATTTTGTGTCTAGAAACTAAGGGGGTTATGCCTACATGTTTTTGTTTGCCTATGTAATTTGGCTGTTGAGAGCTTGTGTGTTTAGAGGCTGAGGGAGTTTGTCAAGTGATTCTGTATCTAGGTGTTATAGTTCTGTGATGATGTCTGTCTGACTGTTGATGATTTATATTTGCATGATGTTGTGTATCTGAGTCTGAGAGTTTGTGCTTAGATGATGCTGTGTGTCTGGGAGCTGATGGCTCATAGTAATATAATGCTGTGTATCTATGTGCTGAGAACTTGTGGTCACATAATACTGTGTCTGGCTACTAAGTCCTGTGTCTACATAATGTACATAGGTGCTGAAGGCATTAATTATTATGCTACTGTGTATCTTGGGACTAAGGACTGTGTCTAAATGATGCAGTATCTGGTGGCCAAGGGCCTGTGTCCATATCTAGGGACTGGGTAAATGTATTAATATGATCCTGTGCATCTGTATACAAAAGGCTTATGATCATGAGATGTCATATCTCAGTGCTAAAGAGCCAGAAATACAATGCGCATTCTGCATTTTGTAAGTTGATGTTTTATAACAGAATGTAAATGTCTATCTCCATTTAATATTCTTTCAGTAACTTAAACCCATGTATTCTTAACATTTTACATGTGTGAGATGAGTATAGGAGGCAAGTTCATGGGATTTCCCCCACCCTTCCTTTGCCTTCATTTAACTCTTTGAACTCATTACACTTCGGTTTTCCTCGTCCTGATTCTATAGGGGTTTCTATCTTATTATCTCTAATTCAGAATGGAGTCTTAGTGTCCAAGCAGGAACCTAGGCTTGTAGAGCCATGTGTGACTTAAGTGTCCTCTCTAGGTGCTTTCTCTGTTGCATTTCTTCTTCACTCTCTCTAGGATACAGAAAAATTTAATGAAATAGCATTTGAGCCAGAGCCTATGGTGATGGAGGCAGAAGTTCAAGCTGCTTTGAAGGAAATAGCAAAAAATAAG
>NW_006399989.1:2446436-2460918 GCF_000299155.1 Elephantulus edwardii
AGGACAGAAGGAGAATTGACGCCTTTGAGCTGTGGTGCTGGAGAAGAGTATTGAATGTACCATGGACTGCCAAGAAAACAAACAGATTCATCGTAGAGAGAATTAAACCAGGCTGCTCCTTGGAGGCAAGGATTCTGGGGCTTCGCCTGACATACTTTGGACATGTTGTAAGGAGAGACAGGTCTTTAGAGCGGGACATCATGCTGGGTAGTGTAGAGGGACAGCGCAGGAGGGGAAGACTCTCTATGAGGTGGATTGATTCAGTGACAGGGGTAATAGGGATGGTTGTGTCAGAGGCAATGAGATTGGCACGGGATAGAGCACGGTTTAGGGCTATTGTACATAGGGTCGCTATGAGTTGCAAACGACTCGACGGCACACAACAACAACAACATATGCCTTTACCTCTCACTCTGACTCATTATATATGTGGCAGTTTATTTTCTGGGTGTCTCTCCTGTTCTTTCATTATCTCTGGTATAATTTATTTCTGCTATGTGTTACTCTACCAGTCTCCTTGTTTCACCACATATAATCCAGTTTTTATGCTATGTATGCTTCTTTTCTCCCCACTTTCCCATCTGTGATCTAGTTTTTATGCTACTTGAACCCCCTTCCCATTCACCATCCAGTTTCTGTGCTGTTTTACCCCCTCTGTCCTACTATCTCTCCTCTGTCAAACCTAATCATTCTACTGGAGAATCCATATCCATATACACCCCTCACTCACATGCTTTCACATTGTCTGTCCCTTCCCTGCTTTTCTGTCTTGGGTTCCCAGTACCAAAGTATCAATGACAAGGATATTGCGTGGACCTAGAAGCCTAGGATATGGGTAAGCTGAACGGTGAGATCCTTGTGGTCTAGGAAGGGCCTTTGCATCTGCATGAATCTGCACTTTAGACAGAGAAAGGCTTTGCCTGCCTTGATGTTCGCCCCTTCCAGGTCCAGTGAATATTATCCATTGTCTACAGGATGTACTCCAGCCTCGCAGCATTTCTCTTTGCTTTCTTTTTCCATCTTCTTCTTTTTCTCACCTTCCTTTTCATTCTCACTCTGTTCCTCCACTATGATGACAGTCTCTTCCTTCCTCTTTGAAACAGCCTCTGGGTTCACAGCACCCCTATGCTACAGGTTTCTCTGGCCTTCTCCTCGGTAAAGCTGCTGGGCCTGGTAACCTGAAAGCCAATTTCTGAGCTTTCCCTAGAAGCCTCAGAAGTAGAGAGTGTTTCTAGTCTTCCCATGGGAGGGGACATCACCTCATACCCTGATTCTAAGGCTCCCAGCTGAGATCCCCAGCACCCAGGGTGAAGTATACATGGATTCCCCCCTTCTCCAGAATGACAAAGGGAGGCAGAGGGGGCAGTGTGGAGTCCAGTTCCCCTCCCCGCCCCATGTTACTCAGTACCTGTGCTGCCTCGTTTTCCTCCTGACGCCTTGGTCACAGATGAGGTGGAGGTAGAGGCAGCCACAGGAGCGGTGGCGGCAGGTCGCACTAAGGGAACTTGGAGATGCTTTGGGCGGCAGCTCTTTGCTGAGGCCCTTCATCCTGTCCATAAGGACAGCAATCACACAGCTCAGGGAATCACACTCGCCTCTTCAGTTTCTACTGTGGAGTTGCTGCTGGTCCCACCAGTAGGGAAACTTCTGCACCTCATGCTACAGGCCCCAGTCACCATTTATTTGGCTCTGGTGTTCCCTCCCACAGCATCTGCCTTCGCACCAGTTGTCAAAGTCGTGTCCTGTCTCACCATTGGCTGCCTAGGTGGTGCTCTTTAAATCCTAGCAATCTGCCTGTCAACACTACTTGTGATCATGTTCCCTCCTAGTGGATTTGCCTATCATTGGGCTGACACTTTCAGTAAGGAGAGGGAAAGGCAAGGTGATTGGTTGGGAGGAAAGCTGAGGAAAAGCAACCCTTTTCTCTCACTCTCCCATAGTATGTAGCTCTATGGTGTACCAGTGGTTCTGAAGGAAAAAAAAAGAACAAAATACAATAAAACACCAAACACACAGTAACTGAGCTGAGTGTGCTAAAATTAAATTGAGATAGGTTCATTACTATTGCTTCTCCCTTCCTTCAGTGATTACACATTTGCCCATCCTCCATCTTATACTTTGGCACCAGGAACTAAGGTCCCTTGGGTTCAGGCTGCTCTAAAGGAGCCTGGAATTTAGAAATCTTGAGCTTTGGTTTGGGGCTAGGTTTGGCCTTAGTGTATTCTACGTTGACGAAATGGTTCTAGAAGTAAATAAGCACAAAAAATGTATAACTTCCCGTGCATCTTTAAAAACGTGATTCAGCACATCTGTCTAACAGATGTTACTAGGACATTGTTTTATTTGTATATGTCAGGCTGCTAACCACAAGGTTGGTGGATTAAATCCACCAGTCACTCCTCCAGTAACAATTTGTTGTTGTTAGGTGCCATTGATTTGAGTACGACTCATAGCAACCCTAAAACAGACACAAATCCTGTTCTATCCTGTGCCATCCTCATCATCTTTAATACACTGGAACCCATTGCTGTAGTCACTTTGTCAATCCACCTCATTGGGATTCTTCCTCTCTTTTACTGACCCTCCACATTTCCAAGGAATGGCTTCTCCTTAGCAACATGCCCAAAATACGTAAGCTTAAGCCTCTCCATTCTAACCTCCAAGGAACACTCTGACCATACTTTTTCCAAGACATAGTTGTTAGGTTTTTTTGGCAATCCATGGGATATTCAGTACCTTTCTCCAACACAATTCAAAGGCATCAATTCTGTCATCTGTATTCATTGTCAAGCTCTCAGATGCATAGCAAGTGATTGAAAAGACCATGATCTAAATCACTCACACCTTAGTCTTCAAACTGACATCACTACTCCCTAACAAAAGACTTGGATAAACCAGTGCATCTTCTGGCTCTTCTGGTAAAGATTTATGGTCTTTGAAACCTGATGGGGCACTGTTGGTCTAGTGAGTAGGGAGTTGTGCTACTAACCCAAAGGTGGTGCCTCTTTGGTGGTTCAAATTCACCAGAGACTCTGCAGGAGAAACATGAGGAATTCCCTCTTGGTCAATTTATAGCCTCTGAAAACCCACTGGAGGGTCAGCTATGAGTTGGTTCCGACTCTACTGCAATGAGTTGAGTCAAAACCTGATGGAGGGTGGCTATTAATTCTAATCTACTCTATAGGAAGTGAGTTTAGTTTAATAATTTACTAAATAGTCCCCTCTCTATCTCTTTTCCTATTGCTTGATATTTGTCCCCACCCCCTTTTTTTTGTCAGATGAATGTTCTCTTGTCAGATATAGTAGTAAAACTCTGGCTTTTGTTTGAGATTCACATCAAGGCTCTGCTGCTCACTTTATAACCCCAATTAAAACAGTGCCAGTCACTGGGCTTGTGTATTTTCTCTGAATTAGGTGTCCCTAAAAGGTGTGTAGGATATTGCCCGTTGAAACCTGTATTAGCAGAGAATTGAATGTAAACAAGGGACCCCTCATCTGGAAGCTGCATAAGGAAAATGTAATGCATATATAAAGTGGACCACTAGAATGAATTCGATTTACATAGAGCAACAAGGTTGGATCTCTCAAAAAACAGAGTAACGAGTGAATAAAAAAACAATAATTTTAGTAGAATACTGTTTATGAAAATGAAAACACATAGCAATACTATATATTTTTTCACAGATGTATGTAAATAAACACATGAACAATGGATTGGATGGAAATATGTTAAATATAAAGAGGAAGTGTCTATTTGCGAGAGAGAAATTGGATCAGGGATGAATAATAAAAGGGAAAAAACCCGCAAACAAAGTGAAGAATAAAAGGACTTTGCATGGATCTGTGATGATATAGTGTGCCAAGAACTGAGGAGTATGGTTAACTAAACTCTATGCACCTGTGAAAATAAGTAAACAGATAATAAATTAATTGGTTGTCCAAAGAACAAGATGGCTGGATAGATTAAAATTTGAATGTATTTCTCTGAATTTAGTCAAAGCTTACCAAAGAAGTCATTACTTTACAGGGAGGAGGGAATTTCCTAATCCTTTCAGCTTGCCAAAGTTTTATCTTGAATTTCAAGCCCCCATTCTTCATAGTGGTCCAGTTTCAAGAATATCTTGTTTAAATTTCGGGTGTTAAACTGAGACAGAGTATGAAGACTCCAGACTTTAAGAAGAGAGAGAGTGTTCAAGCATTTTGGCTCCCAAGTTCACAGCCTGGGCCAAGGGAGAAAGACTCTGCCAGACAGATCCCAAAATAACCTTTTATTCTCTCTCTCTCTCTCTCTCTCTCTCACACACACACACACACACACACACACACCCCACAACCCATATACTTTATAAGTTCCATCTCTTCAACTCTTCTATTTACTACCCAGGTATATACTATACAGTCTGTCTCCTTTCACTTAGGTGCATTTTCCAAGTATGTGTGCATACACTTGTATACATATGCTTGTATATGTCTTCATATGTAGGCATTTGTGCATTTTCCCCCCTCACGGCTCCACCCCTCATAAAATCACATAAGCACAGTGTCTCATTCAAGTATACCTACACACACACACACACACACACACAGAGAGAGAGAGAGAGAAAGAGAAGACATCCAATATTACATTGTTCATTTCAGCTTTTCCATTTATAAAGTCCAATGTTGAACCCAGGCATTTAGAGGAAAGAAATGGAAGAACATTCTCCTGAATATACCCTATAGACCCCTCACACCGTTAACCCCTCACTCCACCTTTAGGAAAGGCACTCCCATCACTATCACTGAGAAAATAAGAACAATCTATTTTCTATGATCCAGCCATTATGACTTGCCTTTCCAGGGTTACTCCACAGCTAAGCTTATTAATCTCTCCTGTTTAAAGTACATTTTCCATTCTTTTAAAGTCAAGGCTTCTCCAGTTCTGGGGTTTTGTTAATATAGAGAGGGAGCTTATGATGGAGTATTCTATAGGGAAGGAAATGGAGAAGGTAATACAGATTTCTCCCCTATAAAATTGAGGGAGACAGAGACCCAGGCAAGATTAATCACAAGCATCTACAAGAACTGGTCTTGATATAATCCCAGAGTGGACTCTTCCTCTAGCTTGGAGACAAGTCTTCAGCTTTCCTACCAGCATAAACTGGCTGCAGTTTGCGCCTCTTTGGGTGTATGTAAGGTTGGAGAGAGAAAGGGAAAGAGTTGGGAAGAGGAAAGTTTAGGGTTGAGGATCCAGAAGATCAAGGACTACTTGAAACCTCTGAGGCCTGAAAGGAACTAAAAAAGATCAGACAAAATTGGACATAAGTCTACAGTGCCTTGGAGTTTATATCATTAAGAGTTACCAAGGTAAAAAATGAATTTTCATTTTAGAATAGTAGTATGAAGCCAGGAAGCAATTCTGGAGCGGAATTCCTCTAACCCCAGGTTTTGGGATCCAGCGACACTGAGGAGATAAACTTTCTTTCTACACTTCCCTGTTGTTTATTTCTTGCCTGTATTGCAGTGATAGCACTAGTGAAGTTAGGCAGGTTTTCTGTTCTGAAAAATAAAGAGCTGTGAGTCATGGATTCAGGAGACAGCTCTAGGCAACTCGCAGAATTTAGCTATCATCCTGCTCACTTACCCTCGGCCCATCCCTGAGAGTCCTTTTCCATATCCTCTTGGCTTCTCAAGTGAACTCTCAAACACTTGGGAGGCTTGGACATAGTGGGAAGAAGATATTGGGCTTGAGATCAGAGTTGGTCTGAAATAACATTGCATACAACATAGCAACTAAACACCCCTGCTTCCTGGAACCTATACCATATTTGGTCTTTTATTTTTTTTCAGAAGCTTTGGATTAATTACTCCTTAAAGCATCCAGGCCTTGATAAAGGACTTGAAAGGAGGATGCATGGGAGCAGATGGTAGGGAAAGAAGAGCTCTGGACGTCTATTTTACAAGATAATTTTTTCCTCTTTGGACAATGTCAGAAGGAGGGTCTCAGCTGTTAGTAGAAAAATCTACATTCTAGTTTTGTTTTCTTTTTCTGAATTGTCACTTGTGAGAAACAGAGGGAGAAGGAAAAGGGAAGGAAGTGACAGAGACAGAACTCACAAAACTAGAAACACCTATTTCCCAGGCCCCTACTCAGTTCCTAACCCTGAGGAGGTGTTGGCAAAGGTGCCTAGACTGAGTGGTTTGAAAGGCTGAGACTAGAACTCTGAAAGGAAGGTTCCTCTCCCTCCCTTGCTGTTGGCCTTATTATGGTAGCCATGACTTTCTCTCAATCTACTTTACATGACACAGTAGGGTTCTCTGGGAGCCGGAGCACCTCCTGTGCCCCAGCAGGGGGCATGAGTTCTCAGGCACTTCTTCAGGTCCTTGTTGAGCAGGAAGCAGACAATCGGGTTGACAGCAGCCTGGGCGAAGCTCATCCAAACAGCAGTAGCCAGATAGTGATGGGGCACGGCACAGGCTTTCACAAACACTCGCCAGTAGCAGGCCACGATGTAGGGTGACCAGAGGAGTAGGAAGAGCAGAGTGATTGCGTAGAACATGCGGCCCAGCTGCTTTTCACCCTTGACCTCATCCATACCCAGTAGCCGTCTGCTGCCCACATGCCCATTCTGCCTGATACCCAGCAGGGTTGGTGGCATGGGCCCACGGCCAAAGCCAGCGATCCAGTTGGCAGCAGCCTGGCCGGTAGCCCCAGGGCCATGGAATGTCCAGTTCTGGCTGATGGCTGGCACCATCTGCACTGGCTTCATTTTGCGGTGACGATACTCAAAGAGGAGCAGCTTGCCATAGACGGCGTGTGTGGCTGCCATGAGCACAGCCAACATAAGCATGAAGCCCAGTGTGTCATTGGCCTTGAAGTAGCGATGCTCAAAGATGCACTGGTCTTCCTCACGAATAAACTTATAAGTGCCCACATCAAAGACGGGTGGGAAGGCCATGGCTACAGACAGGGTCCAGGCCATGCAGATTACAGCTGCACATGTCCAGAGTGTCATGCGCTTGGTGTAGAAGCGGTGGTGGGCGATGGCCATGTAGCGAGTGACGCTGATGCAGAAGAGCATGAAGGCTGCATGGAAGCAAAAGAGCACGGCCATAAAAGCCACAATCTTGCAGCTGAGTGCACTGAAGGTCCATGAGGAGCCGTGGCGCACAGAAGCCAGCACAAAGGGGAAGCAGACGGCAGAGCGTATGCCATCAGCCAGGCATAGGTCCAGCAGAAAGTAGTAAGGAGCCTTGTGCAGGGCACGCTCCTTGAGTACCAGCAAGGACAAAATGGCATTGCCTGCCAGGCTCACACACATGATCAATCCCAGAAGCACCAACTTCACATAAGCTGATGCTGACGGTAGGGATAATGCACCGCTCACCTCCTCGGGCTCTCCAGTGGTATTGGCCATACTCAGGGGCAGGAACTCCTATCAACCCTTTGAGGTCAGCCAATCTGATAGTCCATGGGACTTGTGCAACTCCATCAGTTGACCTATTGGGCTGCACCTGGAATTAGGGAAATTGAGGTAGACACAGACATAGCCACAGAGAGAACAAGATAGAAAAGAACAAGATAGAAAACCACATGGAAAGAGTAGAAAAAAAAAAGAAACTGAAATTGAGACAAGAATGGAAGGAATGAGAACAAGTGAGGAAGGATAAAAAAAGAGAAAAAGAGATAAGGAAAGCAAGAGCAAACAGAAAAGAGAAAAAGACAGTGAGAAACAATGGAAAGGAAAGGTGAGGGAGAAACAGAAAGGGCAGTGTTAGTGTGTCTATGCACTCCACACCCTACTTAATTCCCATCTAGCATCAAGTCCTGTACATGTTTCAGTTCTGGTTCTACACAATTTTTACTCAGTGAAGGTGCTTCATCTTTCTGTATGTCTTCAGTTACCTGTTCCTTTTATTAGCAAGAATGTTGTTTGAGTTCTTTCCCTTTGCAAAGCCCCAATCCAGGGCCTGAGTACACAACACACACACACGCGCGCGTGCGCGCGCACACACAAACACACTTCACAAAACAGTGCTGACTCTATTTGTAATGCGCCCAATAGTTTCTGTTTGATATCTTCCTTTTTAGAAATGTCTTCACAGTCACTTGTTGAATGAATTTTGTTACTTGCAATCAGGAAAGTACTTAGCTTGCTCATAGGATGCCAGTGTGGCTAGAATGTAGTGAGCCAGATGTAAGAAGTCAGATGAAAGAAGTGTCTGGAAGCTAGATCATTTAGAACCAATGGGCTACGATGAGGACTTTTGTTTTTTAAGTGGTATTATGTGTGACTATAAATATATAAATATGAGTGTATGCATAAATTTATTTGTTAAAAAGTAACCAGTATAAAAGAAAAAGCATGTGTGTGTGTATGTGTGTGTATCTCAGACAAATAAAAAGAATAACTTCTTTAAAATACCTAGTTTTGTAGAGCTTATATTCTGAAGTTCTGCCCGACATACTGTGGGCATGTTGCAAGGAGGGACTAATCAATGTAGAGGGAAATCATACTTGGGAGGGTATAGGAACAGCGCAAGAGAGGAAGACCCTGGATATGATGAATTGACATAGTAACTGGAGTAATGAGGGTGGGTGTGTCAGAGACAATGAGGTTAGCACAGGGTCACTATGAATGGCAAAGGATTCGATGACACTTAACAACAACAATAGCAGCAACAACAGCAACATATTCTGGATAATAAAGAAGATAGAGAAAGCATGTGAGAGAATAAGTTACTAAGAATAAAAATAAAATCAAGAATGGAAATAGGAAGTAATAGGGGTGGAAGAGTTATTGTAATTTTTAGATGAGATGAATAGGTAAGATTCCATGGAGGAGCAAAGACCTGAAGTGGAGGAAGGAATAAACTATGTGAATATCTACGGGAAGAGAAATCCAGGTAAAGCAAAATCTCTGTGATGGGCGTATACCTGGCACATTTGAGGAATAACCTGGATGCCAAATGGAGTAGAACAGAGGAAGTGAGGGAGAAAGTGATGAGAGGTAAGGTAAAAAAGGTGGCAAGATCATATAATGAAGGTCACAGAAAGAATTTTGAAAAGAGTTAAGATCTGACCTAGAATTCAACCGGATCCTAATTACTATTGTGAGGTGAACAGATCATCCAGAGCTAATCTGGGTCCCTTTTCTTCTTTATTTTTATTCACAGAAATTATTCTTCCTAACATATCATATAATTTACTTTTTTTGGTATCATCTTTATTTAGAGCCACAATGCAAAATGCTGTATCTCTTTTTCCTTATTTATTATTATTATTAATTTTAATGTAAGTTTACAGAGACTTTGGATTTCCATTTATTCATTGTTGCACATAATTTAATTAAAAAATTTTTTCATATAATTTACTTAAAAAATTCATTTATTACTTGCCTTACATGATTAAAAACAAAATACCATGAAAGCAGGGACTGTACTCATTAACCCCTTCTTATCTAGAAAGGCATATGTGATAGGTAACCTGTAAAAATAAATCTTTTTCACTGATTGTGAAACTCTGGTGATATAGTCCATAGGGAGCTGTGTTGTGCTAACTCACCAGTAGTTCTAGATGAGAACGATGGGTAATTTTTTTACCCTTGTAATTTACAGTCTCCTGAAAGCCAGGTATGTGTCAGTTCCAACTTGATCACAAAGAGGGTTTTGGTGTTTTGTTTTGTTTTAATTTATTTTAACTAGTTGTAGGACCAAATTAGGGAAGCTCTGGTGGGTTAGTGGTAAGGAAGTGCACTGTCAATGCAAAGGCACATGGTTTTAATCCACAAGCTGTACTGTGGGAGAAAGATGGATTATCTCTTTACTTGTGATTTCTTGCCTCTGAAAACTGGCTAGCGAGTCAGCTCCAGGTTGGTTCTGACTAGATGACACATAACAAAAATAACAGGACCAAATTGGCTGGTGGGTCAGAGAGGGTTTCTTGAAGGTATCCAGGAAGGACTTGTCAGAAAAAGAGGCCTAAGAGTAAGTACATCTTGCAGTGGGAGTGGTATAGGCAAGGTTTGGGGAAATAGAAGAGTTCCTGATGTAGGTTGGAGGCAGAGAGTGTGGGAATGTGATGAAATAATAGGAAAGGACACAGAGGGAAGGCAGCAAGACAACTGGAGCAGAAGCTGGAAAAGCTCAGAATTGCTGTTGGATCTAGAGTCTGGAAGAGGTAGGGCTTGAGTAAATGTCTTCCTATTTCCTATCTCTCGGGGGGGGGGCTTCCTTTCTGCTTTGATTCCCATTTCAATTCATTCTTATCTGCTGTAGTCACCTGAGACCAAGCTCTTTTTATTGCATCCCAATGACTGACAACTTTAACATGCGCTTAACATGTTCACCTACTTGTGCCCACAAAGGGTAATACAAAGATACCGAAATCAAAACCAAACCATTAAAAAGAAATCATTAAGAAGTCATATCAACGTGGGGGAGCCTTGAGGACATTATGCTAAGTGAAATATCTCAGTCACAAAAGGATAAATATTACATAACACCACTGTAATAAAATAGGACAGACATCGGTGGGCTTGGAGAGGGATTGGGAAAAGACTGGATAAATAATGAACATTGCATTAGAAAAGAACAGGGGAAAATGTTTGAAAGGAATATATGATCAACCATTATATGTTGTTGTTGTTGTTATGTGCCGTCGAGTCGTTTCCGACTCATAGCGACCCTATGCACAACAGCCCTAAACTCTGCTCTATCCTGCGCCAACCGCACCACCTCTGACACACCCATGTATAAGAATAATCTGGAATACGGGTTGAGCAGGGTGAGCAAGGAGAGGGAAAGAGGGAGAAAATGTGCAAAAATGAATATATTTTTTAAAAAGGAAAAAAATTTGGAAATAGGAATACCATTTGATCCAGCAATTCCACTACTTGAAATATGTTGTTGTTGAGTGCCGTTGAGTTGAGCACGACTCACAGTGACCCTATGAACAAAAGATCTGAACCCTGTTCTATCCTGTGCCTTCCTGACACTTTCTGACACACAAGGGCCCATTGCAACAGTTACCGTGTCAATCCACCTCGTTGGGGGTCTTCCTCTCCTTCCCTGACCCTCCACCATTCCCAGCATCATGCCCTTCTCCAAAGAATAGAACCTCCTAGCAATATGCCCAAAGTATGTGAGGCAAACACTGATCATACTTGCCTCCAAAGAGCACTCTGGCTTCATCATCTTGGAATATACCCTAAAGAAACCAGAGCTATAACTCAAACCAATGTATGCACATCCATATTTATTGCTGTGTTATTCACAATAGCAAAGAGATGAAAGGAGCTCAAGTGCCCATCAACAAAGGAATGGATAGAAAAACTATGATACATTTACACAATGGAATAATTCACAGCATTGAAAAATTATGAGCTTGGAAAACACTACACAACATGATGAGCCTGGAGGACATTGTTGTGTTGTTGCTGTTGTTTGGTGCCATCGAGTCGTAGATGACTCATAGCGATCCTATGAACGAATGGCCTGAGCACTGTTCATACATAGAGTTTTCAGAGGCAAGCCATTTTGGAAGTGGATGCCGCTCCTGCTTCCAGGCTTAATTTAGTCGGAAAGCTCCAGCCAGCGCTGTCCACCATGGGTACCCATTATCATGATTGGCACATCACTGTCACAGTCTTCAGCATCACAGCAACCACCACGAGTTACCTCTGTACAGCAACACACAGACCAGTGCTATACCACCTAGAAGAATGTTTGACAGGAAACCAATTTGAACCTGGCTGAGGGCCACAGCTGAAAATCACCCACCTTCGGCTTGGTAGCATAACTTCCTTTCCACTAGGCCAACGTAGCTCTCGCTTTGTCGTTGTCTTTGTTATTGTTGTTTGGTGCTGTCGAGTCGTAGACGACTCATAGCGATCCTATGAATGAATGGCCTGAGCACTGTTCGTACATAAGAGTTTCGGAGGCAAGCCATTTCAGAAGTGTATGCCGCTCCTGCTTCCAGGCTTGTTTTAGTCGGGAAGCTCCAGCCAACACTGTCCATCATGGGTACCCATTATCATGATTGACACATCACTGTCACAGTCTTCGGCATCACAGCAACCACGAGTTACCTCTGTACAGCAACACACAGACCAGTGTTATACCACCTAGAAGAATGTTTGACAGGAAAACAATTTGAACCTGGCCGAGGACATTATGCTGAGTGAAATATCTCAGTCACAAAAAGATAATTGCTGCTTTTATAAAATAGGACTGACATGAAAGGTTGAGGGAAGTGGCTAGATAATGATCACTACAATGGAACAGATGAGGGGAAGAACAGTCTGAAAGGAATATATGATTAGGGATTATATGTATGACAACAATCTGGAACAAAATGTGCATTGCAAAATGGACTAGTGGATGGGATAAGGAGGGAGAGGGAAGTAAATGTGCATTAATAAATGAATAAAACCTTTAAAAATCAGGTATGGAATTGGTCCATAGTGTTTCCAGGTTGTGATTCTTATAGAAACAGACTCTCTCCACCAGATGCTCTGCTGGAGAAGGAGGGACAATCTCCTCCTGTACCAGTCAGATCCAATTTGACGGTACACACACACACACACACACACACACACACACAAACAAAATAAAAAATAGAAAAAAAAAGAAACAGACTCTCATATCTAGCTCTTTTAGAACAACTGGTAGGTTGCAAGCTTTTAGTTAGAAATTGAGCACTTAACCAGTGTGCCACAATGCCTTCTAAAATACCTACCTCTCAAATATTCACACAAACACATATCCTATTGCTACAGAGAGTTAAAATAATAACTACCTGAGACACAGGGACACTAGTACACATGCACATACATTCTTCTTTAATTGTTGTTATGTGACTTTGAGTCACCTGTAAATCATAGTGACCCCTTGCACAATATCTTTGCACCCTGTCCAATCCTGAGCCAATTTCACTATCTCCAACACACCTGCCTTCATAATCCCAGTTACTCTGTCAATCCACCTAATCTTCCTCACGTGCATTTTCCCTTGACCCTTCCAAACACTGATCCCTCTTGGCAACATGCCCAAAGTATCTCAGATGAAGCTTCACAATCTTTGCCTCCATTGAGCAGTCTGGTTTCACTTTCTCCAAGACAAACCTGTTTGTTCTCTTGGCAGTTTATGGTATATTCTATGCTCAAGCACTACAACTCAGAGGCATTGATTCTTCATCTATCATCCTTAGTCACTACCCATCTCTCTGATGTGTAGCAAGGAATTGTGAAGACCATGGACTGGATCAGGTTCACCTAAGTCTCTAGACTGACATCATTACACTTCAGCACACTGGAGAAGTCCATGATAGTAATTTACCTAATACAATTTGTCTTTTGATTTACTGACTGCTAGCCCATAGATTTGCACAAGACAGGATCTAAGACTATCCTCTAAACTTAATCCAGTAATGCCCATTCTCCCAGAATTACATCAGCTTTGTTAACAATTAGGATTTAGGGGAAGGACATTCCGTTTCAAGCCTCTGTCAGGCCCTTGGGCTTTTGGCCCTTGGGTCAAATAAACACCACCACCATACCAGACCTAGAAGAGATCTCCTTACCTTGGAAATCATCACATTGTGACAGCAGTGTGGTGCAAAAGGAAAAAGAGAGACACTAAGTCACAAAACTTAGCAGAAGCTCAGTGGCAAGAACCTCATTACTGCCTAGGGCAAAAATCTTTCTCTGAAGCTGGTACATGGCATTGGGACTTAGATTAGATCCTTCTAAACATGAGACATGCAACAGTATGAGAGACCAGTGGTAGTGCATGGTGTAAGAAATTACAGAAGTGACTTTACCAGGTAAAAACGAGTGCAAGGAATGCAGATGGAGCAGATAAAGGGAAGGGACAAGACACACATGTTTGGGGGTGGGGGAAGACTGAATGTATTGGTTATTTCTGTAAGGGAAGTGTCTTTCATCTGCTCAGTAAAATGCTTGTCTGTCAGATAGTGTTCTAAAACTAAGCATTCAAACTAAGACAGACTAGGAAAAAGGAAAACGGATGTCAGAAGAGGCTCTGAAAATTGCACTGGAGCGCAGAGAAGCCAAAGCAGAAGGAAGACTTCAAATCAAGATACTAAAGAGCTGAATAGAAGATTTCAAAAGGCAGCACGGGATGACAAAGTAAAATATTACAATGAAATGTGCAAAGAGTTGGAATCAGAAAATCTAAAGTGCTGAACTCGCTCAACATTTCTTAAGCTCAAGGAACTAAAGAACAAATTCAAACCTCGAGTTGCTAAAATCAAGGATGCTTTAGGCAGAATATTAAATGATCCAGGAAGTATTAAAAGAAGATGCAAAGAATATACTGAGTCACTGTATCGAAAGGAATTGATTCTACTGAAGATTATCCAAAAACAACTGGAACAGCACATCAACAGAAAACTGCCATAAGTCTGGGCTGGGTTTAGAAGGGGTCGTGGTACTAGGGATATTGTAGCTGATGTTAGATGGATCTTAGCTGAAAGCAGGGA
>NW_006399989.1:2461475-2466745 GCF_000299155.1 Elephantulus edwardii
TTGCTTGGCTCCACAGTCAACACTCTTGGCACCAGTAGCCAGGAAATTAAAAGGCGTATTGCGATGGGAAAGTCTGCAGTTAGGGACCTCTCCAAAGTACTGAAGAGCGAAGGTATCTCTTTGGAGACTAAGGCCCTGGTCTTTGCTATCACTTTTTATGCATCAGAGAATTGGACAGTGACTAAGGGGGATAGAAGGAGAATTGATGTCTTTGAGCTGTGGTGCTGGAGAAGAGTATGAGGGTACCATGGACTGCTAGGAAAAAAAATTAGATTGATCCTGTAAAGGGTTAAACCGGGGGGCTCCCTGGAGACAAGGATTCTGAGGCTCCATCTGACTTACTTTGGACATGTTATAAGGAGGGACCAGTCCTTGGAGAGGGACATCATGCTTGGTAGGGTGGAGGGACAGCACAGGAGGGGAAGGCAGGCCCTCTATGAGGTGGAGTGATTCAGTGACTGGGGTAATCGGGATGGGTGTATCGGAGACAGTGCGATTGGCACAGGACAGAGCAGAGTTTAGTGCTGTTGTGCGACTCAATGGCACATAACAGCAACAACAGGAAAAAGGATTGGCCATCCATTTATGAAATATTACAGGCCTTTGAATACCCTATGTACAGTAGAGCATACTTAGACTAACAGATATGGCAACAGAGGCTGAACCCTCAAATTTGGAAACACAAAGGAGGAGGAACAGTTGTAAACAGAAACTAATTGGAACATGGAATGTGAGAAGCATGAATGTAGGAAAACCGGACATTGTTAAGAAAGAAATAGAACACGTAATATTCACATATTAGGTATTAGTGAAATGAGATGGATTGACATGGGACATTTTAAATCAGACGGTCATGTGATCTATGTTGGAGATGAAAATGTGAGAAGAAGCAGGGTCACTTTCATAGTTAAAAAGGCCATTTGCAGCTCCATCTTTAAATACAATGTTGTGAGCGGCAGAATAATATCCATATGCATACCAGGAAGACCTGTTAATACCACTATAATACAAATTTATGCACCGACAACCAGAGCCTAAAAGGAGGAAATAGAGGATTTCTACGAACTATTACAGTCAGAAATTGATTGAACATGCAACAAAGATGCATTAATAACAATGGGTGACTGGAATGTGAAAGTTGGGAGCCAGAAAGAAGGATCAGTAGTCAGAAAACATGGACTTGGTGACAGAAATGAGGCTGGGGTAGAATGATAGAATTTTGCATAATAAATGATTTATTCATTGCAAATACTTTTTATAAGAAACATAAACACAGGCAATACACATGGATTTCACCTGATGATATGCACAGAAATGAGACTGACTACATCTGTGGAAGGAATCACTGAAAATTCAGTATCAGCAGTGAAAACAAGGCCAGGTGCTGATTGTGGAACAGATCATCAAGTACTCTTATGCAAGTTCAAATTAAAGCTAAAGAGGTTAAATAATATCCACAGGAATAAAAATTTGATCTTGAGTCTATCATCCCTGAACTTAAAAACCAACTCAGGAACGGGTTTGAGGCCTTGAACACTAATGAATGAGGTCCAGATGAGCTGTGGGAAGATATCAAGAACATTGTCCTTGAAGAAAGCTAAAGGTCATTACAAAGAAGGAAGAATAAGAAAAGCCCAAAATGTATGTCAGAAGAAACTCTTAATATTGCACTAGAGTGCAGAGAAGCTAAAGTAAAGGGAAGAAATCAAGAAGTTAAGGAACTGAATAGATTTCAAAGGGCGGCTTGGGAAAACAAGGCAAAGTATTATAATGAAATGAGTGAGAAACTAGAGTCACAAAATCAAAAGGGACAAATTGTTCAGCATTTCTTAAGCTGTTGTTGTTGTTATGTGCCATCGAGTCGCCTGTGACTCATAAATGCTGTTCTATCCTGTGCCAACCTAGCCATTTCAAACGCACTTATTCCCACCCCTCCAGTCACAGAATCGATCCATCTCATCAAAGGTCTTCCTCTCCTTCGCTGCCCCTCCACTCTGCCAAACATGATGTCCCTCTCCAAGGACCAGTCCTTCCTTGCAACATGCCCAAAATATGTCAGACGAAGCTTCAGAATCCTTGACTCCAGGGAACACTCTGGCTTCACCCTTTCCAGGACAAATCTGTTTGTTCTAGCAGTCCATGGTATATTTAACACTCTTCTCCAGCACCACAGCTCAAAGGCATCAATTCTCTTTCTATCAACCCTATTCAACCCTATTTCTTAAGCTGAAGGAACTAAAAAACAAATTCAAGTCTCAAGTTACAATGCTTAAGGATGCTATAGGCAGAATACTGAATGATTCAGGAAGCATTAAAAGAAGATGGAAGGAGTATACAGAATTATTGTACCAGAAATAATTGGCTGACAGAGAAGAATTTCAAGGTACAACACACGATCAAGAGACAATGGTGATGAAGGAGGAAGTTCAGACTGCTCTGAAGGATTCGGCAAAAAACAAAGCACCAGTCCTTGATGGAATCAGATACTGCTCACCAAGTTGTGCCAAGACATCTGCAGGACTGGAAGTGATCCAGATTTATTCTCATTCCAAGAAAAAGGTGACCCAACAGAGTGTGGAAAGTATTGAACAATATCACTGATGTCACATGCTAGCAAAACACTGCTGAAGATTATCCAGAAACGACTGGAAACACTGGCAGAGAATTGCCAGGTATACAAGCTGGGTTTAGAAGAGGTCATAGCACTGGAGACATTATTGCCAATGAAAGATGGATCTTGGCAGAAAGTAGAGTACCAGAGGAAATGAAAAAATTTTTCTTTTACTTTTCAAAGAGAAGAGTGAACGAGGGGTGGGGGGAGGTTGGGCAGGGAGAAAAGTGCAACAATGAATGAATGGAACTCCAAAATCTCTGTAAACGTTCCTTACAATTAATAAAAAAAAAAAGTGAAATAAAGACTACCAGAGGAATGTCTATCTGTGTTTCATTGACTATGCAAAGACATGTGACTGTGTGGTTTACAACAAATTGTGGCTAACCTTGAGGAAAGTAGGAATCCTAGAACACTTGATTGTGCTTATGTGAGACCTGTACTTGGACTAGGAAGCAGTCCTTAAAACAGAGGCGGGAAACATTTCATGGTTCAAAATCAGGAAAGGAGTGTGTCAGGGATGCATCCTATCTCCATACCTTTTCAATCTACCTGAGAAACAGATTATTTGGGAAGCAGGGCTTTATGAGGAGGAATGTGGCATCAGGATTGGAGGAAGAGTCATCAACAACCTATGTTATGCAGATGACACAACCTTGCTTGCTGAAACTGAGGAGGACCTGAAGTGCTTGCTGCAGAACATCAAGGATTGTAGTCTTCAATATGGATTGAGGCTCAATGTCAAGAAGGCACACCACTGGGCAACACCATGACAGATGGAGAAGAGATTGAGGTTGTTAACAATTACAACTTGCTTGGCTCCACAGTCAACACTCTTAGCACCAACAGTTAGGAAATGAAAAGATGAATTTCATTGGGAAAATCTGCTCTCAAGGATCTCTGCAGAGTACTGAAAAGCAATGATGTCAGTTTAGAGACTAAGGTGTGCCTAATCCAGGCCATCATCTTCACAATTACTTGCTATGAATCAGAGTGATGGACAATGACTAAGGATGACAGAAGAATCTATGCCTTTGAATTGTGGTGGGGAAGAAGAGTCTTGGACATACCATGGACTGCCAAGAAAACAAATTAGTCTCTTGGAGAGGGTGAAAGCAAGTTTTTCCTCAGAGGCTAGGATTTTGAAGCTCCAGCTCACATACTTTGGGCAAGTAGCCAGGAGGGACGAGCCCTTGGAAAAGAACATCATGCTCAGAAGAGTGGAGGGACAGTGCAGGATAGGAAGACCCTGGATAAAATGGATTGATAGAGTAACTGGGGCAATGGGGGTTGGTGTGTCAGAATTAGTGAGACTGGCTCAGGACAGGGCTTCTGTACATAGGGTTGATATGGGTTGCAGGTGTCTCGGTGGCACAAAGCAACAACAACAACAACAACAATGGTAGCAAGAGTGTTGATTGTGGAACTGAGCAAGTTGAAATTGTTAACAATCTCAATCTCTTCTCAGTTTCAGCAAGTAAAGTTGTGTCATACTGCATATAGATTGAAAAGATACAGAGACAGGATACATCCCTGACATACTCCTTTCCTGATTTTGAACCATGCAGGTTCCTCTGCTCTGTTCTAATAACTGCTTCCTGGTCCAAATACAGGTTTTCCATTAGGTGTTCTGGGATTCTCATCCTTCTCAAGTTTAGACACAATTTGTTGATATCCATACAGTCAAATGCCTTTGCATAGTTAATGAAATCCAGACATTCCTCTGGTATGCTCTGTTTTCAGCTAAGATCCAGCTGACATTGACTGTGATTTCCCTACTGCCATGGCCTCTTCTAAATCCAACTTGCACTTTTGGCAGTGGTGTTAGTGATATTGTTCGATAGTTTTGACACTCTATTGTATCACTTTTTTGTTTTTTTTTCTGGAATGTGAATAAATATGGATTTCTTCCAGTCAGTTGGCCAAGTAGTTGTTCTCCAGATTTCTTGGCAAAACCTGATGAGCACATCCCAGGCTGCATCTATTTGTTGAAATATGTCAATTGGTATTTTACCAATTCCTGGTGCCTTGTTTTTGGCCAATTCCTTCAGAGTACCTTGAACTTCTTCCTTCATCACCACAGGCTCTTGCTCATGCATTGTTTAATGAAATTCTTCTGTGTCAGCCAATTCTTTTTGATACAGTGACTCTACTCTTTCCATCTTCTTTTGATGCTTCCTGGATTATTCAATACTTTACCCGTAGCACCCTTAAGTATTCCAACCTGAGGCTTGAATTTGTTTCTTAGGTCCTTAAGCTTAAGAAATACTGAATGAGTTCTTTCCTTTTTATTTTCGGACTCCAGTTCCTTGAAAATTTCATTATAGTATTTTGCTTTATTTTCCCTACCTGTCCTTTGAAATCTTCTGTTCAGCTCCTTCTTAATTTCTTCCCTTTGATTTGGCTTCTTGGCACTCTAGTGCAATATTCAGAGTCTCTTTGACATCTGTTTTGGTCTTTTCTTATTCTGTCTTTTTAATGACATTCTTTGTGGATATTTTTTTAAACTTTTAATTTTTTATTTTTTTTTTACAGAAGTTTTGGATTTCCATTCATTCATTGCCGCAATTTTCTCCCTGCCCACCCCTCCCCACCAGCTCGCTTCCCCCTCCGAAGAGAGAAAAAGAAAAAAAAGAGAAAAAATTCCTTCATTAGTATA
>NW_006399989.1:2474734-2475913 GCF_000299155.1 Elephantulus edwardii
TACTTGCTTCTGCCTGTTCTGGTATTCCAATGATGCACATGTTATTTCTCTTGATGGTGTCCCATATTATTCTTAGATTTTCTTCTTTTTCCTTCCTTTTTGATTCTGCTTTTTGCTCTAGCAGATCAGTGGTGACATTTCTATCTTCCATTTAACTGGTTCTGTGTTCTGTCTCTTCAATTCCATTTATGTGTCCCTCCATCATGTTGACAGCATCTGAAACATTGGACCTCATATTTCGGATCGTGGTTTCTTGTTTTTCCAGTGCCTCTAGTGCTTCGTTTGTTTTATCTGCATTGTTCTGGATTTTTTTTTTAGCTCCTCCTGGTTTTTGCTTGTGGCATCCTGTAGTTCTTTGAGTTTGTCTTTTATTCATTGAAAATATTGAATCAATGTTCTTCTACATTCTTTGTCAGAAAGTTCCATCAGACTTTGTTTTTAGGAAATCCATTACTACTGTTTCACCCTTTGGTGGTAACATCTTGTTTTGCATTTGTGTAGTGTGTACAGTAGCTTGTTTTCTTCGAGACATTGATTTAAACTTGATCTGAAGACAATTCCTCTGAATTTCTAACTCAAGGAAAAGGTCAGTTCAGAGCCTTTGAGAGCAGTCTTTTGTAGGTAAGTCAGATCCAGGTGCTCTGGATTAAAGGCAGGTTGATTGACTGACTTGGTCATGTAGTCACAGGAGTGGAGCCAAATGGGGTGGGGCAGGCAGGGAGGTGAAATAGTCACCAGGGTGGGTCAACCAGTTGAGGGACCTCACTCAGACCTTAGCTGCCCAGGTGTGCTCACAATTGAGGACCCTGATTGAGTTCCTGCTGTCTGTCTCCCACTCAGCAGTTCTCACTCAGTGGCCCTTACCCAGTGGCACTACCCAGTGCCCTCGTCCAGTGGCCCCTGCCTAGGAGGACCAGTCAAATTTCCGTAAAGGAGTATGGGTTTAAGATCCTGTGGTTCCTAAAACTGTTTGTATCAATAAAAGTTCTTTTTAGAATTCCTACTGTCCACGTCAAACAACAGACCTACTGGGTCTTAGTGGGACTTAAGAGGATTCAGCCAATTTTCCCACTAAGCTTTCCCCTGTCAAATGGGTCCAGCAGCTTCTGGCTTTTGCTGACCCAGAGTGCACACTGAAATGTGGACCGGAATGCAACCCAGGCTGATTTCGTACAGTTC
>NW_006399989.1:2476297-2482076 GCF_000299155.1 Elephantulus edwardii
CCAATACTAAAAGTTTCGACAAAAGTTATGATTCAATTCCTATTGTCCACGCCACACCTCAGACCCTCCAGGTTTTAGTGGGCTCAAGAGAATTCAGCCGATTTCCCCACTAACCTTTTTCCTTTCAGGTGAGTCTCAATGCAGCTCAGCTCAGCTTGTGGATTCCAGCTTTTGCTGGGTCTGTGATGGGACCGCTGCGGGACCGCTGCAGGGCAGGCAGGCAGGGCTCCGGTTTTTAAAGCTTCTAAAATAATGTATTAGCAAAAGTTCTGATTCAAAATCCTACTGTTCACATCACGCTGTGATGGTCAGTCTCTGTGGAGCGTAAAGTACTCTCTGGTATTCTCTCTATGCAGGTTACTATCCCTCTGGCTCTTCACACTGTGCTCTCCACCTCCGCCATCTTCCCTTACTGTGAATGATATTCTTGATATCCTCCCCAGTTCATCTGGCTTTCTCTGATTAATGGTCAAGGCCTCAAACCTGTTCTTGTGATGGTTTTTAAATTCAAGTGCGATGGACTCAAGGTCAAATTACAGCTGGTATTGAGCTTCTCCAGGGATTCTTTCCACAGATGTACTGAATTTGAGTCCTGTATAGGCCATAAGGCGAAGTCCATTTGTACAGTTGACATTTGTGTTTCTTATAAAAGATGTTTGCAATGAATAAATCACTGATTGTACAAAATTCTATCCTATCTTCAGCCTTGTTTCTGTCACCAAGTGCACGTTTTCTGACTACTGATCTTTCTTCCCTGTTCCCAACTTTTTCATTCTGTTGTTGTACATTGTATACTGTCGAGTCAGAACCGATCCATAGCTGACCCTTCAGAGGATTTTCAGAGACAGTTAATTGTATGGGAGGAGATTGTCCATCCTTCTCCCTGGTGGATCCAAACCTCATATTTTTGGGATTGCAGCTCAGGTCAGCCACCAGTGCTCACCCATTATTATAAATGCATCTTTCTTGCATGTTATATCAATTTCTGACTGCAAAAGCTGTTAGAAATAATCTATTTCCTCCCGTTCAGCTCTCGTTAGTGGTGCATATATTTGAATGACAGTTGTATTAACAGATATTCCTAATATGCATATGGACATTATCCATTCGCCCACATTCTATTTCACGATGGATCTAGAAATAGACTTTTTAACTATGCATGAGCCCCCATTTTTCCTCACCTTTTCATTTCTGGCATAGTAGATTATCTGACTCCAAATGTCCTATGCCAATCCATTCAATTTCACCAGTGCCTACTAAGTCAATATTCATGCTTTCTATTTCTTAACAATGATTTTGTGTTGTGCATGCCGGTGATGGGGACAGTCCCCTCGTGGATTTACAGGGGTCAAATATGACTTTCATGGAGGGAGTACTCTGGCTGCACTTCCACCAAGACAAACTTCTTGTGTTTTGTGTGTGTGTGTGTTTTTTTAAGTCTGTCGGATATTCTTCTCAAATGTTATAGTTCAAAGGCATCAATTTTTCTGTCATTCTTAGGCATTGTCTAATTTTCAAATGCATAGTAAGTAATTGAAAAGGTCATAGTTTGGATCAGGAACACCTTAGTCTTTAAACAAGTATCTGTGCTCTTTAACACTTTGGAGAGGTTTTTGACTGCAGATTTTCCCAGTGTAACACACCTTTTGATTTCTTGACTGTTACTATCATGGGTGTTGATTATGGATTCAAGTAAAATGAAATCACTGAAAACTTCAATCTTTTCTCCATCTTTCACGATGTTGCCTATTGGTCCAGTGGTGAGGAATTTTGTTTTTTTGCTTTTGAGATATGATCCATGTTGAAGGCTACTGTATTTGATCTTCTAAAGCAAGTGTTTCAAATCCTCTTCAGTTTCATCAAGCATGGCATTTTGCTAGGTGGATCTTAATAAACTATGGATAACATTGCATAAAACATGGAGAAGGATAGAAATACCAAAACACTTAATTATGCTCATAAGAAGCCTGTACCTAGACGAAAAAGTGGTTTTTCTCAGCAGAATAAGGAAACAATTGTGTTGTTGTTATGTGCTGTCAAATAGCTTGCGACCCATAGCAACTGTATGTATAGAAGCTCTGAAGTCTGCCTTGTCCTGAGCCAGCATCAGTGATTTTGACACACCTTACTCCATTTCCCCAGTTACTGTATCAATCCATCTCATCCAGGTCTTCCTCTTCTGCTGTCCCACCACCCTTCCGAAGATGATGTCCTTCCTGGCCATGTGCCCAAAGTTTGTGAGATAGAACTTCAAAATCCTAGCCTCCAAGGAGAAACTTCATTTCACCCTCTCCAAGACAGAATTATTTGTCTTGGTGCTCCGTGGTATTTTCAAGACTCTTCTTCAGCACCACAACCCGAAGGCATCGGTTCTTCTTCTGTTATCTTTTGTCACTTCCAGCTCTCTGATGCATAGCAAGTAATGATTAAGACCACGGCCTGGATTAGGCACACCTTAGTCTCTAGACTGACATCATTGCTTTTTAGTACTTTGGAGAGATCCCTGACAGCAGGCTTTCCCAATGAAATTCATCTTTTCATTTCCTAACTGTTGACTGTGGAGCCAAGCAAGTTGTAATTGTTAACAACCTCAATCTCTTCTCCATCTATCATGGTGCTGCCAATAGGCCCAGTGCTGTGAATCTTTGCCTTCTTGACATTGAGCTTCAATCCATATTGAAGACTACCGTCCTTGATGTTCTGCAGCAAGCGCTTCAGGTCCTCCTCAGTTTCAGCAAGCAAGGTTGTGTCATCTGCATAACGTAGGTTGTTGATTAATCTGCATATAGATTGAAAAGGTATTGAGACAGGGTGCATCCCTGACACACTCATTTCCTGATTTTGAACCATGTAGTGTTGCCTTGCTCTCTTCTGAGGACTGCTTCCTGGTCAAGTATAGGTTTCACATAAGCACAATCAAGTGTTCTGGGATTCCCATTTTCTCAAGGTTAGCCACAATTTGTTGTGGTTCACAGAGTCAAATGCCTTTGCATAGTCAATGAAACACAGATAGTCATTCCTCTAGTACTTTTTGTTTTCTTCCAAGATCCATGTGACATTGGCAATAATGTCTCTAGTGCTAATTCCAGGTTGTATATCTGCTAATTCTCTGTCAATGCACTGTTCCAGTCATTTCTGGGTAATCCTCAGCAGAATTTTGCTAGTGTGTGATATTAGTCAGATTGTGCAATAATTTCCACATTCTGTTGAGTCATCTTTTTTTTTTGAATGGGAGTAAATATGGATCTCTTCTAGTCAGTTGGCCAGGTAGTTTCTTGGCACAACCTCGTGAGCACCTCCAGGGCAGCATATGTTTGTAGAAATATATCAATTGGTATTCCATCAATTCCTGGGGCTTCATTTTATACCAAATCTTTCTGAGCAGCCTAAACTTCCTCCTTCATCACCATTGCCTCTTGACCATATGTCGTTTCATGAAATTCTTCTGTTAGCCAATTCTTTTTGGTATAGTAAATCAATGATTTATTCATTGAAAATACCTTTTATAAGAAACATAAACGCAGGCTATCCACATGGATTTTACCTGATCGTATTCACAGAAATCAGATCAATTGCATCTGTGAAAGAAATCACTGGAGAAGTTCAATATCATCAGTGAAAACTAGGTCTGGTGCTTACTGTGGAACAGGCTATCAACTACTCAAGTGCACGTTCAAATTAAAGTTAAAGAAGATAAAATCATATCTGTTGTTGTTGTTGTTGTTATGTGCAGTCGAGTCGCTTGCGACTCATAGCGACCCTATATACAACAGCCCTAAACTCCGCTCTGTCCTGTGCCAATCGCACTGTCTCTGACACTCCCATCCCAATTATCCCAGTCACTGAATCAATCCACCTCATAGAGGGCCTTCCTCTCCTGCGCCGTCCCTCCACCCTCCCAAGCATGATGTCCCTCTCTAAGGACCGGTCTCTCCTCACAACATGTCCAAAGTATGTTAGATGGAGCCTCAGAATCCTTGCCTCCAAGGAGCCACCTGGTTTAACCCTTTCCAGGACAAATCTGTTTGTTTTCCTAGCAGTCCATGGTATTCTCAATACTCTTCTCCAGCACCACAGCTCAAAGGCATCAATTCTCCTTCTATCCTCCTTGGTCATTGTCCAACTCTCTGATGCATAACAAGTGATTGCGAAGACCATGGCCTGTATCAGACGCACCTTAGTCTCCAGAGAGAACCATTGCTCTTCAGTACTTTGGAGAGGTCCCTAACAGCAGACTTTCCCATGCCATGCGCCTTTTAATTTCCTGGCTGCTGGTGCCAAGAGTGTTGATTGTGGAGCCAAGCAAACTAAAGCTGTGTACAATCTCAATCTCTTCACCATCCATCCTGATGCTGCCAAAATCATATGTAGAGGAATAAAATTTATTTTATTTTATTATATTTTGTGTGTGTACAGTCAAATTGGGTCTGACTGGTACAGGAGGAGATTGCCCCTCCTTCTTCAGTAGAGCATCTGGTGGATTTGAACTTTGTGCTTCTGGGATTGCAGTGCAGCTTCTTGCCACTAGGCCACCAGAGCTCCCTAGGAATAAAATTTTGATCTGGGTCTTTCCCACCCCGGATTTAAAAACCAACCCAGGAACAGGTTTTAGACCTTGAACACTAATAAACAAAGAGCAGATGAGCTGTGTGAAGATATTAAGAATATTTTCCATAAGAACAAAGAAGGAAGAATAAGAAAAGACCAGAATGGATGTTAGAAGAGACTCTGAATATTGCACTAAAGCACCGAGAAGCCAAAGCAAAGGGAAGAAATGAAGAGGTTAAGGAGCTGAATAAAAGATTTCAAAGGGCAGCTTGGGAAAACAAAGCAAACTATTATCATGAAATGTTCAAGGAGCTGGAGTTAGAAAATCAAAACGGCCGAACTTGCTCAGTGTTTCTTAAGCTAAAGGAACTAAAGTACAAATTCAAGCCTCAAGTTACAATGCCTAAGGATGCTTTGGCAGAATATTGAATGATTCTGGAAGCATTAAAAGAAGAAGGAAGGAGTATACAGAGTCACTGTACCAAAAAGGAAACATTGCATGGTTTAAAATCAAGAAAGATGTGTGTCAGGGTTGTGTCTTTTTTCATAACTGTTGAATCTGTATGCTGAGGAAATAATTTGAGAAGGTGAAAGATATATAAAGAAACATTTGGCATTAGAATTGAAAGATGGCTCATCAACAAGGTGCATTATGCACATGATACAATATTCACCTATAATAGGGCTGAAAGTTAAGACATTGGAGTGAGTTTTGATCTACACAGGATCGGTGATTAAGGACGGTAGTCTTGGGAATTCCACCCTTCTATTTCAGACCAGTAAGTCTGGTCACTTTTTCTGATTTTCAGGTTTGTTACACATTTCCTCCAATCTATTCACAACATCCTATTGCAATCCTTTTCAGAGCAGTTAGTAAGCACCATCCAGTTCTTCTGGTATCAGGTGATGGAGCATATGTTGTTGTTGTTGTTGTTATGTGCCGTCAAGTCGCTTGCAACTCATAGTGAGCCTATGTACAACAGCTCTAAATTCTTCTCTGTCCTGTGCCAATCTCACTGTCTCCGACACACTCATCCCGATTGCCCATTCACCGAATCAATCCATCTCCCAGAGGGCCTTCCCCTCCCAAGCATGATGTCTTTTTCCAAGGACTGGTCTCTCCTTACAACATGACCAAACGTCAGACGAAGTCTCAGAATCCTTGGCTCCAAGGAGCAGCCCGGTTTAAGCCTCTCCAGCATGGATCTGTTTGTTTTCTTAGCAGTCCATG
>NW_006399989.1:2483636-2490601 GCF_000299155.1 Elephantulus edwardii
TCAAGACGGATCTAGAAATGGCTTTTCTAACTATGAAAGCAACCCCATTTTTCCTCACCTTTTCATCTCCAGAGTAGCATATCATATGATCATCTGATTAAAAATGCCCCATGCCGGTCCATCTCATCTCACCAATGCCTAGTATGCCAATATTTATGCATTCCATTTCCTCCTTAACAATATCCAATTTTCTCAAATTCATGGTTCTCACATTCCATGTTCCAATCACTAGTGTCTGCTTACAACTGTTCCTCTTCCTTTGTATTTCCATACTCAGTTGCCCTTTCTGTCATTCTATGTCCTTCTTCCTAGTGTATGTCAATCTGAATGTTTAGATCTTTTACAGAATAAGTGAAAATAAATCCCTTATTGTGGAATTAACCATTAGTTTCGGTGTTGTCCCTGCCCTTGGTTCAAGTGCCCTGACCCACTTATTTCTTTGTTCCACCATCCATCAAGATACTCCTCCACTTCTACCCACTCCCTTCATCACCTAACCCCCATTGTCAAGACCTTGAAATGATAGCTTATATCTAAAGCTTCCTTGGTCTCAGTGATTCCAGATTCATCAGCAGCTAACAGTTTCCTATGCTGTGACCAGAGTCTCCTAAGTTTAGTGGTAATGTGTCCCGAATGGAAATGCTGTGTCCCGTGGAACTGGTGCATAGAAATTTCTTCTTGGCCCAAGTATAAACAAGATTTTTTTTGTAAAAGCAGAATACTCGAGAAATACATTCTTTCATTTTTTTCTTCTTCTTATTTTTTTTGAGTGTACCGTCAAATCGGTTCTGACTGGTTGGTACAGGAAGAGCTTGCCCCTCCTTCTCCAGCAGATCATCTGGTGGATTTGAAGTGCATACCTCTGGGATTGCAGTGCAGCTTCTTGCCACTAGGCCACAATAGCTCCATTAAGAAATACATTCTTTACAAGTTTGGCTTTAGGAAGAATTTGGGAGATATTTTTAGTTTAAGGCTTGAAGATTATCTCAGAGTAGTAGTTTCAGGGATTCATCCAGCCTCCATGGCTCTAGAAAGTCTAGAGTCTAATGAGGATTTAAAGTTCTATTTTGCATTTTATCTCTTTTGATTAGGATTATTTTATAGAAACTATGATCAAAATATTCAGTACTAGTAGCTGGACACCATCCAATTCTTCTGTTTCATGGTAAAGGAGACAGTTGTTCTTGGAGTCAATTAGTTACACATTCCATTTCCACCTCTTATTCCTGACTCTCCTTTCTTTGTTGTTACAGGTGAATAGAGATCAATTGCTGCAAGTTGAATGACTGTTTACAAGCTTTATGATTAGAGGCACTATCAACAAACCATCACGTAAAACAGAAGGACTACTTTGTAGCTCATAAACATTATTAAGCCAGTTAACCAGACTATTCCATGAAACCATGACACTTACCCTCCAAACTAAGGAACTCATGAGGTGCTTGGCTGCTTATAAATATCCTCAGCATCTATCCTCTCTTTTTTGTCATTCTTGACATTTTTGGAGGATTGTGGTTAATTGAAAGTGATGGTATAGGATGTGGGATAACTGTAAGTTCTGATGGGTCTTTTTAGGTTTGATGTTATTTTTTGTTTATCTAGGTGGTATGTTACAGCACACTGTGGTCACAATATTTCCCAAGGGAGGGTGATCTGTCCTATAGATCTGGTATGTAGTTCTATTCACCACCTTGTTCCGCACACGTACTCTTGGGACAGGCTACCTGTTTGGATGGTGGGAGGAATCTGAGTTGCTCCAGCTCCCGCTCCTCTTCCTGGCTCCCCTGAACTTCTCTCTCACAGCGGCGTTCAGCCTCTCAGCCTTGCCTAAGGACTCAAGTCACAGTTCAGACTGCTTTGAAAGAATTGGCTAAGAATAAGGCCCCAGAAATTGATGGTATACCAATTGACATATTTCAACTAACAGATGCTGCCCCAGATGTGCTCACGAAGTTGTGTCAAGAAATCTGTAGAACAACCACTTGGCCAACTGACTGGAAGAGATCAATTATCGAACAATATCATTAATATCACATACGAGCAAGATTCTGCTGAAGATTATCCAAAAACGACTGGAACAGCACATCAACAGAGAACTATCAGAAGTGCAGGCTGGGTTTAGACGAGGTCGCAGTACTAGGGATATTGTAGCTAACGTTAGATGGATTGGCTGAAAGCAAGGAGTACCCAGAAGAATGTCTATCTTTGTTTCACTGATTACGCAAAGGCTGTGCGGATCCTAAGAAACTTTGGCTAACTCTGAGAAGAATGAGAATTCCATAACACATGATTGTGCTAATGTGAAACCTATGCTTGGATCAGGAGGCAGTGGTCAGAACAGAGCAAGGAGACATTGCATGGTTCAAAATTGGGAAGGGTGTACGCCAGGGCTGCATCCTGTCTCCATACCTTTTGAATCTTTATGCAGAGCAGATTATGTGGGAGGCTGGGCTCTATGAGGAGAAATGTGACGTCAGGATTGGAGGAAGAATCATCAGCAATCTGTGTTATGCAGATGACACAACCCTCCTTGCTGAAACTAAGGAGGACCTGAAGCACTTGTTGTGGAAGGTCAGGAACTGCAGTCTTCAGTAAGGTTTGAGGCTCAATATCAAGAAAACAAAGATTCTCACCACTGGGCCGATTGGCACCATCACATAGATGGTGACGAGCTTGAGATTGTTCAGTTTTGATTTGTTTGGCTTCACAGTCAACACTCTTGGCATCAGCAGCCAGGAAATTAAAAGACGCATTGTGATGGGAAAGTCTGTGGTTAGAGACCTTTCTAAAGTTCTGAAGTGCAACGATGCCAGTCTGGAGAATAAGGTGCGCCTGATACATGCCATGGTCTTTGCAATCACTTGCTATGCATCAGAGAGCTGGACAATGACTAGGGATGAAAGAAGGAGAATTAATGCCTTTGAGTTGTGGTGTTGGAGAAGAGTATTGAATATACCATGGACTGCGTCTGATACAGGCCATGGTCTTCGCAATCACTTGTTATGCATCAGAGAGTTGGACAATGACCCAGGAGGATAGGAGAATTGATGCCTTTGATCTGTGGTGCTGGAGAAGAGTATTGAGAATACCATGGACTGCTAGGAAAACAAACAGATTTGTCTTGAAAAGGGTTAAACCGGGTGGCTCCTTGGAGGCAAGGATTCTGAGGCTCCGTCTGACATACTTTGGACATGTTGTGAGGAGAGACCGGTCCTTAGAGAGGGACATCATGCTTGGGAGGGTGGATGGATGGCGCAGGAGAGGAAGACCCTTGATGAGATGGATCGATTCAGTGACTGGGATAATCGGGATGGGTGTGTCAGAGACGGTGCGATTGGCAAGGACAGAGCGGAGTTTAGGGCTGTTGTACATAGGGTCGCTAAGAGTCGCAAGCGACTCGACGGCACATAACAACAACAACAACAACAACAACAACAAGCTAAGAAAATGAACACGTTTGTCCTGGAGAGGGTGAAGCTGGGCTGCTCCTTGGAGGCAAGGGTTCTAAAGCTTCATCTGACATACTTTGGACATGTTGCAAGAAGGGACCAGTCCTTGGAGAGGTTCGTCATGCTTGGGAGTGTGGAGGGACAGTGCAGGAGAGGAAGACCCTTGATGAGATGGATCGATTCAGTGACTGGGGCGTCAGAGATGGTGAGATTAGCACAGGATAGGGCAGAGTTTTGGGGTTTTGTACATATGAGTCACAGATAACTTGACAGCACATAACAACAACAATAAGTTGTATGTTGGTAGCATTTGGGTATATTACTGCTATGGCTATGGAGAAGTATCCTGAAGCACGGGGATCAGATAAGGTAGTAATGGGAGGGCTATTCTTTGGAATTTTAGTTGACGCTGTGGTTACCATGTGATTGATTTATGGGGTGGATTTAATCCACCGTATGGTGGATTATGGATTTAATGGGGTTGAAAATTGGGAAATGGGTAACAGTATGAATGGGGAGTATGCTTGAGAGGATTATGTTGGGGGTGTTTTTCATTGTTAGATGATAATAGTGGCTGGGTAAGCATAATTTACATTCTTCACAGATAATAATCTTCATATCCTCTAGCAGCTCATATGGTCTTCACTTATTAGTGTTCAAGGTCTCAAATCTGTTTCTGAGATGGACTTTAAATTCAGGTGTGATAGACTCAAGGTCAAGCTTTGGTTCTTGCGGATTTTCTTTAGCGTCAGTTTGAACTTGTATATGAGTAGTTGATGGTCTGTTCCACAATCAGCACCTGGACTAGTTTTCACAACTGATATTGAGCTTCTCCGTCAATTTTTTTCCAAGATGTAGTCAAGTGGATTCCTTTGTAGACCATTAGGTGAAATCCGTGTGTATAGTTGTTATTTGTGCTTTTTATAATGAATAGGTCATTGATTGTATAGAATAAACACAGGAGATACACATGGATTTCATCTGATGGTATGAACAGGAATTAGACTGATTACATCTGTGAAAAATTCACTGGAGAAATTCAATATCAGTAGTGAAAACTAGGCCAGGTGCCGATTGTGGAACAAACCATCAACTACTCATATGCATGTTCAAATTAAAATTAAAGAATGTCAAATCAAATCTACAGGAAACAAAATTTGACCTTGAGTCTGTTCCACCTGAATTTAAAAATCAACTCAGGAACAGGTTTGAGGCCTTGAACACTAATGAACGAAGACCAGATGAGCTGTGGGAGGATATAAAGAATATCATCCACAAAGAATGCAAAAGGCAAAAGGTCATTAAAAAGACAGAAGAAGAAAAGACCAAAACAGATGTCAGAAGAGACTCTGAATTTTGCACTAGAGCACCAAGAAACCAAAGCAAAGGGAAGAAATCAAGAAGTTAAGGAGCTGAATAGTAGATTTCAAAAGGCAGCACTGGAAGACAAAGCAAAGTATTAGAATGAAATGTGCAAAGAACTGGAGTCCAGAAATCAAAAGGACCATACTCGCTCAGGTTTTCTTAAGCTGAAGGAACTAAAGAACAAATTCAAGCCCCGAGTTGCAATGCTTAAGGATGCTATGGGAAGAATATCGAACGACTCAGGAAACATTAAAAGAAGATGGAAGGAGTATACAGAGTCACTGTACCAAAAAGAATTTGCTGATACAGAAGAATTTCAACAAACAACATCTATCAATAGGCAATGGTGATAAAGAAGGAAGTTCTGGCAAAATAATTTTGGGAGAAAATGCCCCAGGATTGACAGAATATCAACTGACCTATTTCAAGAAATAGATGCTGCCTTGGATGTGCTCATCAGGTTGTGCCAAGAAATCTGGAGGATAACTCCCTGGCCAACTGACTGAAAGAGATCCATATTTATTCCCGTTCCAAAAAATAGGTAACCATACAGAGTGTGGAAATTATCAAACAATTGTCACTCATATCACATGCAAGCAAAATCCTGCTGAAGATTATCCAGAAATGACTGGAACATTACATTGACAGAGAATTACCAGAAATACAAACTGGGGTTAGAAGAGGTTGTAGCACTAGAGACATTATAGACAATGTCAGATGGATCTTGGCAGAAAGCAGAGTACCAGAGGGATATCTCTCTGTGTTTCGTTGACTATGCAAAGGTATTTGTGTGGATTACAATAAATTGTGGTCAACCTTGAGGAGAATGGGAATCCCAGAACACTTGATTGTGCTTGTGTGAAACCTATATGTGGACCGGGAAGAAGTCCTCAGAACCAAGCAGCAAAGCCCTGCATGATTCAAAATCAGGAAATGAGTGCTTCAGGGATGCATCCTGTCATCATACCTTTACAATCTATACGCAGAACAGATCATTTGGGAGGCTGGGCTTTATGAGGATGAATGTGGCATCAGGATTGGAGGAAGAGTCATCAACAACCTACGTTATGCAGATGACACATCCTTGCTTGCTGAAACTACTTGCTAAAGAAGGTCAAGGACTGTAGTCTTCAATATGGATTGAAGCTCAACATCAAGAAGGTGAAGATTCTCACCACTGGGCCAATTGACAGTACCATGACAGATGGAATAGAGATTGAGGTAGTTAACAGTTACAGCTTACTCGGTTCCACAATCAACTCTCTTGGTACCAGCAGTTATGAAATAAAAAGATAAATTGGATTAGGAAAAACCTGCTGTCAGGAAGAAACAATATCAATCTAGAGTCTAAAGCACACCTGAACCAGGCCATGGTCTTCATAATTACATGCTATGCATCAGGGAGCTGGACAGTGACTAAGGATGATACAAAGAAGAATTGATGCCTTTGAATTGTGGTGCTGGAGAAGAGACTTGAACAACCAAGAAAACAAATAGATCTGTCTTGGAGAGGGTGAAATACATTTTGCCCTTATAGTATTTTCTGAGGTTCTCCTTCTGAGCCTGATACATAACAATAAGAACACGGGCAATGGATTTTTTGACAACTCCGATTTTGGAGAGCTTAGAAGCCGCACCGCTTGTCACTTCGGCTGTGCGCAACTGGAAAAGCTCTACTTTCAGATTGTCCATTTGTTTCAACAGCTCCTCCTTCTTGCCATGAAGGCCCCGAGCCTTGATTTTGGCCATGGTTGAGTGATAGAACCTGGCTCCAGTTCACTTTTCTCTAAAAAATTCACTCATTATTGCACAATTTCCTCCCCCACGAAGTCAACGTGTTTTTTTGTTTTTTGTTTTCTAGGGTTTTTTTAAATGCCACTATTTTTTTAAATCTTGCAAATACAAAGGCTATATTAAGCTAAAGGATTTATATCAACTCTATAAGCAGTTTTTTTAATTAAATTTTATTACTTTTAATGAACATTTACAGAGATTTTGGGTTTTTATTCATTCATTGTTGCACTGTTTTCTCCACCCTCATCCCCAGTTCGTTCTTCTTTCCCCCCTCAATGTCTATTTTAATTGTCCAATTGCCACAGTGCTTGTCAAAGCCAGTTCTGATTAATCTCCTTTGTCAGTGTGTCCCTTGCC
>NW_006399989.1:2490988-2496848 GCF_000299155.1 Elephantulus edwardii
GTTACAGAGGTAAGGTGGTTCCATTGCCATCCTTACTCTAACTTAATTCTTTTTTTTAATTTAAATTTGTTATTAATTTTAGTGAAAATTTATAGAGGCTTTGGATTTCCATTCATTCATTGTTGTAGCCAAGTCAACGTTTGTATGCACCTCTTATTCTAGACTGTTGCAAATAGTGCATAATCATATATTTCTTTTAAACAATTCTTTCTCTCATCTGTTCCACTGCAGTGTTCATTATATATTCCCTATTTTCTTAGTTTTCCCCAACCCTCAATATCAGTGCTGTTTTATGACAGTGGCATTATGCAGTATTTGTCCTTTTGTGACTGAGATATCTCACTCAGCATAATGTCCTCCAGGGCCATCCATTAGGTATAATATTTTGGAAGTTCTTTGTTTTTCTTTGCTGCATTGTATTCCATTGTGTGAATATACCACAGCTTCTCTATCCATTCATTTTTTTGAGGGAAACTTAGGTTGCTTCCAGCTCTTTGCTATTGTGAACAACACAGCAATAAACATGGGTGTGCATATATCTGTTCTGGTGGAACTTCTGATTTCTTTAGGGTATATTCCCAGTAGTGCAATTGCTGTGTCAAACGGTATTTCAATTTCCAACTTTTTGAGAAAGCGCCATACTGCCTTCCATAGTAGTTGCATCATTTTACACTCCCACTAACAGTGAATAAGGGTTCCAATTTCTCCACAACCTGGCCAGCATTTGTTGTTTGCGGCTCTATTGACCTTTGGTATTTTTCTGGAGCAAAATTTTCTTAGAGTTGTTTTGATTTGCTTCTCTCTTAGAGCTAGGGATTTTGAACATTTCTTCTTGCATTTGTTTGCCATCTCAATTTATTCTTTGGTAAAGTGTCTGTTGATATCCTGTGTCCATTTTGCATTTGGGTTGTTTACCTCTATCTTGTTGAGGTGCTGGAGTATTCTATAAATTCTAGATATAAGTTCCTTAATAGACCAAATATATTTTCCTAGTTTGTGGTTTTCCTTTTAATCCTGTTGAAAAAACTTTTTGATGTGCATAAGGATTTGATTCTTAGACGGTCCCATTCATCTGTTTTATTCTATCCTGATTGTAGGTTTTTCATGATGCTTGAAAGACTCTTCATGTTGTGGAGTTTTGTAACTCTTCATGTTGTGGAGCTTCTAGAGTTCTTCCAAACTTCTCTGATCACTTTTATAGTCCTTGGTTTTAGTTCTAGGTCCTTGATGCACCTGTGAGTTGGTTTTTGTGTATGGTATGAGGTGTGGGGAGTTTAGAATTTTGAAGCTCCATCTCACACACTTTGGGCTTGTGGCCAGGAAGGATCGATCCCTGGAGAAGGACATCATACTGGGAAGGGGGGAGGGACAGTGCAGGAGAGGAAAATCTCAGATGAGATGGATTGATACAGTAATAGGACAATAAGGGTAGGTGTGTCAGAGTCAGTGAGACTGGCTCAGGACAAGGCAGGCTTCAGAGCTGCTGTATATAGTATCATTATGAATCTTAGGCAACTTGACGGCACATAACAACAACAAGAAGATCTCCAGCTTCATGTCTTTCACCAAGTCCATGCTTGCAGACTATTGAGTCTTTTTTCCTATTCCAAATTTTTCATTCCAGTCACCCATTATTATCAAAGCATCTTGGTTGCATGTCCAACACTTTTCTGACTAAAACAGTTGATAGAAGTCATCTATTCCCTCCTTTTGGGCACTGGTTTTTGGTGAATATACTTGAATGATAGTGGCATTTTCAGGGTTTCCTTGTATGTGTCACTAACAACATTGTTTTTCAATATGGATCTAGAAATGTTTCTTTTTTTATTATACTAGTTTATTTACAAAATTTGAGTACATTGTTTTCCAGAACAGATTCTTCCAATTTCCCTCAACCTTTCACTCATCAAATTGTACAAATCCCTCCTCCCCTGGATCCTTATACTCATTCTACAATAATGGTTTAATACAATATTTGTCCTTGTTTTATTGAGTTAGTCCTCTCAGCATAATGCTCTCAAGTCCCTCTCAAGGTAGGTAATAATTTACAAAGTCATTACTCTTGTGTGCTACATTGTATTTCATTGTGTAAATATACCATAATTTCTCAATCCATTCATTTGTGGTTGAACATCTGGGCTGTTTCCATGTACTTGCATTGGTGAATAATGCTGCTCTGAACATTGGTGTACAAGTCTCCGTTTGTGCCTCAGTTCTCATTTTCTCAGGGTATATTCCAAGCAGTGGAATAGCTGGGTCATATGGAATTTCTATGTTCAACTTTTTGAGAAAGCGCCAAACTACCTTCCATAATTGTCATACCATTTTCCAATCCCATCAACAGTGTATAAGTGTTCCTTTCTCAGCACAATCTCTCCAACATTTTTTACTCATGACCCTGTTAAGCTTTGCCACTGTTACTGGAGTGATTGTGGTATTGATTTGCACTTTTCTTATTGCCAGTGATTTTAAGCATTTCTTCATGAGTCTGTTTGCCTTTTGAATATATCTTCCTCATGAAAAGTCTTTCCATGTCTTTTGCCCATTTTATAATTGGGTTATCAGTCTTTTTCTTGTAGAGGCCCGGGAGTATCGTGTAAACTTAAGTTATAAGACTCTTGTGTAAGATGATATTAACAAATATTTGTTCTAGGCAGTAGGTTTTTCTTTTCACTCTGTTGGAAAAAGTTTTTGATGAGCACAGAAATTTAATCTTTAGAAGGTCTGAATCATCAATTTTATCATCTTCAGATTGTGCATTTGTGGCAGTCTCTTTATACCTTGGACTAGCATTTTCTAAACTCAGTCCCAGTTTGTCTCTTATGAACTTTATGGTTTGGGGCTTTACTCCCAGGTCTCTGATTCACCTTGAGTTTATTTTTGTGTATGGTGTGAGATGTGGATCCTATTTCAGCTTTCTTCAGGTAAAAGTCCAGTTTTGCCAGCACCATTTCTTGAAGAGGTTGTCATTTCCCCATTTGATAGTTTTGATTTTGTTGTTGAACATCAATTGACCATAGATGTTGTTGTTGTTATGTGCTGTCGAGTCGCTTGCGACTCATAGCAACCCTATGTACAACAGCTCTAACCTCTGCTCTGTCCTGTACCAATCTCACTGTCTCTGACACACTCATCCCAATTACCCCTGTCACCGAATCAATCTATCTCCTAGAGGGTCTTCCCCTCCTGTGCCTGCCCTCCACCCTCCCAAGCATGATGTCCTTCTCTAAGGACCGGTCTTTCCTTACAACATGACCAAAGTATGTCAGATGAAGCCTCAGAATCCTTGCCTCCAAGGAGCAGCCTGGTTTAACCCTCTCCAGGATGAATCTGTTTGTTTTCTTAGCAGTCCATGGTACCCTCAATACTCTTCTCCAACACCAAAGCTCAAAGGCATCAATTCTCCTTCTATCCTCCTTAGTCATTGTCCAACTCTCTGACGCATAACAAGTGATTGCAAAGACCATGGCCTGTTTCAGGTGCACCTTAGTCTCCAGAGTGACACCATTGCTCTTCAGTACTTTAGAGAGGTCCCTAACAGCAGACTTTCCCATCACAATGCGTCTTTTAATTTCCTGGCTGCTGGTGCCAAGAGTGTTGATTGTGGAGCCAAGCAGACTAAAGCTGTGAACAATCTCAATCACTTCACCATCCATCATGATGCTGCCATTTTGCCCAGTGCTGAGAATCTTTGTCTTCTTGACATTGAGCCTCAGTCCATACTGAAGGCTGCAGTCCTTGACCCTCTGCAGCAAGAGCTTCAGGTCCTCCTAAGTTTCAGCAAGCAGGGTTGTGTCATCTGCATAATGCAGATTGTTGATAGCTCTTCCACCAATCCTGATACCGCATTTCTCCTCATAGAGCCCAGCCTCCCAGATGATCTGTTCTGCATGCAGGTTGAAAAGGACACATCCCTGGCATACATCCTTCCCAATTCTGACCCATGCAGTGTTTCTTTGCTCTGTTCTGACGACTGCCTCTTGGTTCAAGTATAGGTTTTGCATTAGAACAACCAAGTGTTCTGGGGTTCCCATTCTTCTCAGAGTCAGCCCCAGATAGTTATGGTCCGCACAGTCAAACGCCTTTGCATAATCAATGAAGCACAGATAGACATTTCTCTGGTACTCTCTGCTTTCAGCCAAGATCCATCTGACATTAGCTACAATATCTCTAGTACCACGACCCCCTTCTAAACCCAGCCTGGAGTTATGGCAGTTCTCTGCTGATGTGCTGTTCCAGTCGTTTTTGGATAATCTTCAGTAGAATCTTGCTTGCATGTGAAATCAATGACATTGTTCTATAGTTTCCACACTGTTGGGTCACCCTTCTTTGGAATGGGAACAAATATAGATCTCTTCCAGTCAGTTGGCAAAGTGGTTCTCAAGTTTGTTTCATTGGTCTATATGCCTGTTATTGTACCAGTTCAATGTTATTTTGGTAACTACTTCTGTGTAGCAGGGTTTGAGGTCAGGGAGTGCTATGCCTCCCCCCTCATTTTTGTTTCTCAGAAGTGTTTTTCTTATTCGAAGTCTTGTGTCTCTCCATATAAGTCTGGTAATTTCCCTTCCAATCTCCTTGAAAAATGAACTTGGTATCTCTATTGGGATTGCATGGTTCAAAATTCAGAAGAGTGTGCATCAAGGATGTGTTATATCTCCATATATTTTCAATCTATATTGTTTTTATTGTTGTTATGTGCCATCGAGTTGCCTGTGACTCATAGTGACCCTATGTACAACAGACCTAAACCCTGCTCTATCCTGTGCCAAGCTTATTGTCTCTGACAGACCTACCCCCATTACCCCAGTCACCGAATGAATCTATCTCATTGAGGGTCTTCCTCTCCTGCGCTGTCCCTCCACCTTCCCAAGCATGACGTCCCTCTACAAGGACCGGTCCCTCCTTGAACCATGTTCAAAGTACATCAGACGAAGCTTCAGAATCCTTGCCTCCAAGGAGCAGTCCGGTTCAACCCTCTCCAGGATGAACCTGTTTGCTTTCTTAGCAGTCCATGGTATTTTCAATACTCTTCTCCAACACCACAGCTCTAAGCTCAATTCTCCTTCTATTATCCCTAGTCATTGTCCAGCTCTCTGACTCATAGCAAGTGATTGCAAAGACCATGGCCTGTATCAGGCACACCTACTCTACAGAGTGATATCATTGCTCTTCGGTACTTTGGAGAGGTCTCTAACAGCAGACTTTACCATTGCAATATGTCTTTTAATTTCTTGGCTGTGGTACCAAGAGTTTTCATTGTGGAGCCAAGCAAACTAAAGCTGCTGACAATTTCAATCTCTTCACCATTTATCATGATGTTGTCAATTGAGGCTGCAGTCCTTGACCTTCTGCAGCAAGCGCTTCAGGTCCTCCTCAGTTTCAGCAAGCAGGGTTGTGTCATCTGCATAATGCAGATTGTTAATCAGTCTACCTCCAATCTTGATGCCACATTTCTACTCATATAGCACAGCCTCCCAGATAATCTGTTCTGCATATAGATTGAAAAGGTATGGAGATAGGACACAGCACTGGCATATATCCATCCCAATTTTGAACTATGCAGTGTTTCCTTGCTCTGTTCTCACTACTGCCTCTGGTCCAAGTATAAATTTCGCATTAGCATGATCAAGTGTTCTGGGATTCCTTTTCTTCTCAGAGTTAGCCACAGTTTGTTTTGATCGACACAGTCAAACACCTTTGCATAATCAATGAAAAACAGATAGACATTTCTCCAGTATTCCCTGCTTTCAGCCAAAATCCATCTAACATTAGCTACAATATCCCTAGTACCACAACCCCTTCTAAACCTAGACTGCACTTCTGGCAGTTCTCTGTTGATGTGCTGTTGCAGTCGTTTTTG
>NW_006399989.1:2496948-2501990 GCF_000299155.1 Elephantulus edwardii
CTTTCTTTGGAATGGGAACAAATATAGATCTCTTCCAGTCAGTTGGCCAAGTGGTTGTTCTCCAGATTTCTTGGCACAACTTGGTGAGCACATCTAGGGCAGCATCTGTTAGTTGAAATATGTCAGTTGGTAGGCCACCAATTCCTGGGGCCTTGATTTTTGCCAATTCTTTCAAATCAGCCTCAACTTCTTCCTTCATTACCATAGGCTCTTGCTTATATGTTGTTTCATTAAACTCTTCTGTGTCTGTCAATTCCTTTCGATACAATAATGACTCAGTATATTCTTTCCATCTTCTTTTGATACCTCCTGGATCATTTAATACTCTGCCTAAAGCATCCTTGATTATAGCAACTCGAGGTTTGAATTTGTTCTTCAGTTCCTTGAGCTTAAGAAATGCTGATCGAGTTTGGCCCTTTTGATTTTCTGACTCCAGCTCTTTGCACATTTCATTGTAATTCTTTACTTTGTCTTCCTGTGCTGCCTTTTGGAATCTTCTGTTCAGCTCTTTAATATCTTGATTTCTTCCCTATGCTTTGGCTTCTTGGTGCTCTAGTGTGATATTCAGAGTCCCTTCTGACATAAATTTTGGTCTTTTCTTCCTCCTCTCTGTTTGTAATATGCTTTTGGACTCTTCCTGGATGATATTCTTTATATCCTCCACAACTCATCTGGTCTTTGCTGACTGGTGTTCAAAGGCCTCACACTTGTTCCTGAGATGGTTCTGAAATTCAGGTGGGAAAGACTCAAGGTCATATTTTGGTTCCTGTAGATTCTATTTCATTTTCATTAGCTTCAGCTTGCACTTGCATATGAGTAGTTGGTGTTCAGTTCCACAGTCATCACCTGGCCTAGTTTTCACAGCTGATATTGAGCTTCTCCAGTGATTCTTTCCACATATGTGATCAATCTGATTCCTATGCATGCCATCAGGTGAAATCCATGTGTACATCCTGCATTTATGTTTCCTATAACATGTATTTGCAATGAATAAGTCATTGATTGTGCAAAATGCTATCATTTTATCTCTGGCTTAGTTTCTGTCACATTTCTGTTTTCCGACTCCTGATCCTTTTTCTCTGTTCCCAATTTTTGCATTCTAGTCACCAATTATTATTAATGCATCTTGATTACCTGAAAAAGTTGGTAGAAATCTTCTATTTACTCTTTTTTGGTTCTGTTTTTTGGTGCATATGTTTCCATGATAGTGGTATTCACTGAACTTCCTTGTATGCATATGGATATTATCCTGTCACAACACTGTATTTCAAGACACATATAAAAATGATTTTTTAAACTATGAAAGCAACTCCATTTTTCCTCACCTTTTCATCTCCAGTATAATTGATCATATGATTTTTCTGACTCAACATATCCCATGCCAGTCCATCTCATCTCTCCAATACCTAGTTAAGGAAGAAATGGAACCCATTCAATCTATATATTCTATATATTTGGGAGGCTGGGCTCTATGAGGAAAAGTGTGGCATCAGGATTGAAGGTGGCCTCATCAACAATCTGTGTTATGCAGATGGCACAACCCTGCTTGCTGAAAGTGAGGAGGACCTGAAGCGCTTGCTGCAGAAGGTCAAGGACTGCAGCCTTCAATAGGGATTGAAGCTCGACATCAAGAAAACAAAGATTCTCACCACTGGGCTGATTGGCAACATCATGTTAGATTATGAAGAGACTGATATTTTTGACAGCTCAGTTTGCTTGGTTCTATGGTCAATGCTCTTGGTACTAGCAGCCAGGAAATTAAAAGATTAATTGCTTTGGGAAAGTCTACTGTCAAAGACCTCTCCAAGGTACTGAAGAGCAACGATGTCAGTCCGGAGACTAAGGTATGCCTGATACAGGCCATGGTCTTTGCAATCACTTGCTATGCATCAGAGAGCTGGACAATGACTAGGGATGAAAGAAGGAGAATTAATGCCTTAGAGTTGTGGTGTTGGAGAAGAGTATTGAATATACCATGGACTGCTAAGAAAATGAACAGGTTTGTCCTGGAGAGAGTGAAGCTGGGCTGCTCCTTGGCGGCAAGGGTTCTGAAGCTTCATCTGACTTACTTTGGACATGTTGCAAGAAGGGAGCAGTCCTTGGAGAGGGATGTCATGCTTGGGAGTGTGGAGGGACAACACAGGAAAGGAAGACCCTTGATGAGATGGATTGATTTAGTTACTGGGGTAATGGGGATAGACGTGTCAGAGACAATAAGATTGGCAAGGGAAAGAACAGGGTTAAGACTGTTGTACATAAGGTCACTGTGAGTCGCAGGTGACTTAATGGCACATAACAATAACAACAACAACATTGGGATTGCGTTGAACATGTAGATTGCTTTTGGTAGGATTGTCATGTTCCCAATATTGAGTCATCCTATCCATGAATAGGGCACATCTTTCCATTTCTTTAGGTCTTTTATAGCATCTTGCATAATGCTCTGTAGGGTTTTTTTGTATTGGACTTCCGTATGTCTAGTTAGGTTCACTCCCAAGTATTTAAATTTGTGGTTGGCTATTGTAAATGGTATTGCTTTCTTGATTTCCTTCCCTGAGTTCTCTTTGTTACTGTAGAGGAATTCTACTGATTTTTGGATATTGATCTTTGGATATCCTGCCACTCTACTAAATTGGCTCACTAACTCTAACAGTTTTTTGGTCGAGTCTTTGGGATTTTCTGTGTACACTATCATATCATCTGCATATAGCAACAGCTCAACCATCTTTTTGCCGATATGGGTGCCTTTTATTTCCTTCTCTTGCCATACTTCTCTAGCAAGCACTTCCAATATAATATTGAATAGAAGTGGTGACAGTGGGTATGGTCCCTATTGGCAAGGAAAATGCTTTTAGTCTTTCTCCATTGAGAATGATGTTGGCTCTTGGTTTTGCACATATACTTTTCACTATTTTGAGGAAATTCCCTTCTATTCCAATTTTGCTGAGTGTCTTTACCAAGAATGGGTGCTGGATTTTATCAAATGCCTTTTCTGTGTCAATTGCTAGGATCATATGTTTCTTGTTATTGACTTTGTTAATATAGTGAATTACATTGATTGTTTTTCTTATGTTGAACCACCCTTGCATACTTGTCATGAATCCCACTTGGTCATGGTGAATTTTTTTTTTATGTGCTTTTGGATTCTATTTGGCTATGATTTTGTTAAGGGTTTTTGTTTCTATATTAGTGAGCAACAGTGGTCTGTAGTTTTCTTTCTTGATAATATCATTCCCTGGTTTTGGTATTAGGCTTATACTTGCTTAATAGAATTACTCTGGAAGTGTTCCTTCTTTTTCAATAAATCAATGAGATAGAAAACAGAAAAACAGCTGAAACCATCAGTAAGACCAGGAGCTGGTTTTTCAAAAGGGTCAGCAAAATTGACAAACCACTGGCAAATTTAACAAAAGAGAAGACACAGATAACTCAACTAAGAAATGATAGAAGTGACATCACAACAGAACCAGAGGAAATTAAATTGATAATATCAAAATACTATGAAAAACTTTATTCTGATAAATTATAAAACTTAGAAGAAATGGACAAATTCCTTGAAATGCATTCCCCTACCCAGAATGACAAGGACAGATATAGAAGACATGATCAGATGCATCACAAGAGAAGAAATTGAAAAGGTCATAAAAAGGACTTCCCCATAACAAAAGTCCTGGACCAGATGGCTTCACAGCTGAATTCTACCAAATATTCAGAGAGGATTTAGCACCAATTCTACTTAAATTATTTAAAAAAAGGAAATGTTGGTTTTAAAAAAAATTAATTATTATTAATATTAATGAAAATTTAAAGAGGCTTTGGATTTTCCTTAGTTCGTTGTTGCACTTTTCTCCCTGCCCACCCCTCTACCCCCAGTTTGCTCTTCTCTTTGAAAAGTAAGAAATGTTGTTTTAAACTATGAATTCCACCCCATTTTTCCTCACTTTTTCATTTCCAGCATAGTAAATTATATGATTGTCTGATTAAAAATGTCCCACGCCAATCTACTTTATTTTGCCACTGTCTAGTATGTCAATGTTTATGCATTCAAGTTCTCCCTTATCAATCTCCAGTTTTCTTACAGTCATACTTCTCACATTCCATGTTCCAATCAGTAGTGTCTGCTTGCAACTGTTCCTCCTCCTTTGTGATTCCCAGTAAGAAGGCTCTGCCTCTGGTGCCATATCTGCCTAGTAAGAAGGCTCTATCTCCAGTGCCATATTACACCAATTGACATATTTCAACAAACAGATGTTGCCCTGGATGTGCTCACTCAGTTGTGCCAAGAAATCTGGAGAAGAACTACCTGGCCAAATGACTGGAAGATTATATATATATATATACACACACACACACACACACACATTCCACTTTTTTAAAATAAAAAGTATGACTTGACAGAATGTGGAAATTATTGAACAATATCACTGATAACACAGAAAAGCAAGATCCTGCTGAAGATTATCCAAAAATGTCTGTAACAGTACAGCAGCAGAGAACTACCAGATATGCAAGCTGGGTTTAAAAGAGGTTGTGGCACTAGAGACATTATAGCCAACGTTAGATGGATCCTAATTGAAAGCAGAGAGTAACAGAGGAATGTCTACCTGTGTTTCATTGATTATGCAAAGGCATTTGACTGTGTGGATCACAAAATATTGTGGCTGACCTTGTGAAGTTGCTCTACTGTACAGAAGACCTGCTATTTTGGCAGTGGATGGCTAATTCTTCGTCCTCGTTAGTCTTAATCTGAATGTTCAGATTTAGAACATTATCTGGTAGAAAAGCATATTATGGAAAAGAGCAGATTAAAGATATTTCCCCAATTGTAGAAATAACCAATAGATGCAGTGTTGTCCTTGCCCTTGACATGTATGTCTTGATCCACCCCTTTCCCTCCTCCACCAGCATTCCCTTTTACTTCCATTCAACACCTATCTCCGCCTATCCAGCCCTAAACATGATGGCTTATATCTCAAGCTTTCTGGGCTTCTGTGATTCCAAATGCCTCAAATTGCTTCCAGTTTCTTTTTCATTTTTTTTTT
>NW_006399989.1:2517456-2518892 GCF_000299155.1 Elephantulus edwardii
GGACTGCTAATAAAACAAACAGATTCATCCTGGAGAGGGTTAAACCATGCTGCTCCTTGGAGGCAAGGATTCTGAGGCTTTGTCTGACATACTTTGGACATGTTGCAAGGAGGGACCTGTCCTTAGAGACAGACATCATGCTTGGGAGGGTAGAGGGACAGCACAAGAAGGGAAAAACCTCTATGAGGTGGATTGATTCAGTGACTGGGGTAAGCAGGATGGGTATGTTGGATGCAGTGCGATTGGCATAGGATAGAGCAGAGTTTAGGGCTGTTGTACATAGGGTCTCTATGAGTCGCAAGTGACTCGATGGCACACAGCAGCAACAACAACATATTCACCAAGGAACCAAGGAATTGTTTCCCAGGTAGACTAGCAGATATGTCAACTGAGGCTGAGCCCTCAAGTATGGAAACACAAAGGAGGAGGAATATTTGTAAGCAGACACTAGTGATTGGAACATGGAATGTGAGAACCATGAATGTAGGAAAATTGGATATTGTTAAGAAAGAAATGAAACACACAAATATTGACATACTAAGTACTGGTGAAATGAGATAGACTGGCATGGGACATTTTGAGTCAGACAATCATGCTCAACTATGCTAGAGATGAAAAGGTGAGGAAAAATGGGTTGATTTCATAGTTTAAAAAGTCATTTCTAGATCCGTCTTGAAATACAATGCTGTGAGTGGCAGGATAATATCCATACATGTACAAGGAAGTTCAGTGAATAACAGTATCATTCAAATATATGCATCAATATCTAGAGCCAAAGAAGAGGAAATAGAAGATTTCTACCAACTTTTGCAGTCAGAGATTGATCAAACATGCAATCAAAATGCATTAATAATAATAATGGTTGACAGGAATTGAAAAGTTGGAAACAGAGAAGAAGGATCAGTAGTCTGAAAACGCACTTAGAGACAGAAATGAAGCTGGAGATATAATGATAGAATTTTGTACAATCAACAATTTATTCATTGCAAATATGTTTCATAAGAAACATAAACACAGTCAATACACATGGATTTCACCCGATGGTATACATAGAAATCAGATGGATTACATCTGTGGAAAGAATCACTGGAGAAGCTCAGTATCAGCTGTGAAAATAGGCTAAGTTGCTTATTGTGGACGAGATCACCAACTACTCATATGCAAATGCAAGCTGAAGCTAAGAAAAATTAAATAAAATTCACATGAATGAAAATATAACCTTGAGTCTATCCCACCTGAATTTCTAAACCATCGCAGGAATGGGTTTGAGGCCTTGAACATTAACGAACCAGATGAGTTGTGGAAGGATATCAAGAATATCATCCACCCTGTTGGAGAAGTTTTTGGATGTGCATAGGGATTTGAGTCTTAGAAGATCCCATTCATCTACTTTATCTTCTCCTGGTTGTAGGGTTTTCAGGATACTTGGAAGACTG
>NW_006399989.1:2519564-2521990 GCF_000299155.1 Elephantulus edwardii
TATGTTGATCTTGTATCCTGCTACTTTGCTGAATTGGTCAACTATGTCCAATAGTTTTCTTGCTGAGTCTTTAGGTTTTTCTTAGTATACTATCATGTCGTCACCATAGAGGGATAATTTTACCTCCTTGTTGCCTATTTGGATACCTTTTATTCCCTTCTCTTGTCTTATTGCAATTACTAAGACTTCCAAAAAATATTGAATAAGAGAGGTGATAGTGGGCATCCTTGCCTAGTTCCTGTTCTTAAAGGGGAAAAAAAAGAATATCATCCACGAAGAATGCAAAAAGTCATTACAAAGTCAGAAAAAGAAAAGACCAAGATGGCTGTCAGAAGTGACTCTGAATACTGCACTAGAGTGCCAAGAAGCCAAAATAAAGAGAAGAAATAAAGATATTAATGAGCTCAACAGATGATTTCAAAGGGCAACACAGGAATACAAAGTATTGTAATGAAAAATCAGGCCTCGAGGTGCAATACTTAAGGGTGCTTTGGGCAGAATATTAAATGATCTAGGAATCATTAAACGAAGATGGAAAGAGTTTACAGAGTCATTGTACCAAAGGGAATTGGCAGACACAGGAGAATTTCATGAAATAATGTATGAGCAAGAGCCCGTGGTGATGAAGGAAGAAGTTCAAGCTGCTTTGAAAGAATTGACAAAAATCAAGCCCCCAGAAATTGATGGCACACCAACTGACATATTTCAACAAATAGACACTGACCTGGATGCACTCACCAAGTTGTGCCAAGAAATCTGGAGGAAAATAACCTGGCCAACTGACTGGAAGAGATCTATATTTGTTCTCATTCCAAAGAAAGGTGATCCAACAGAGTGTGGAAATTGTCGAAATATATCATATCACATGAAAGCAAGATTCTGCTGAAAAAGAACTACCAGAAATGCAGGTTGTAATACTAGGGATATTATAGCTAACGTTAGATGGATCTTGGCTGAAAGTAGGGAGTACCAGAGGAATGTCTGTGTTTCATTGACTATGTAAAGACATTTGACTATGTGGATCACAACAAACTCTGGCTAACTTTGAGAAGAATGGGAATCCCAGAACACTTGATTCTGCAAAATCTATACTTGGACCATGAGACTAGAGCAAGGAAACACTGCATGGTTTAAAATTGGGAAGGATGTATGCCAGGGATGTGTCCTATCTCCATACCTTCTCAATCTATATGCAGAACAGATTATCTGGGAGACTGGGCTCTATGAGTAGAAATGTGGCATCAGGATTGGAGTTTGTTAATAGCCTTAGTTTGCTTGGCTCCACAATCAACACTCCTCTTACCAGCAGCCAGGAAATGAAAACAAGTAGTATTGGGAAAGTCTGCTGTTAGAGACCTCTCCAAGGTACTGAAGAGCAATGATGTCAGTCTGGAGACTAACGTGTGCCTGATCCAGGGCATATTCTTTGCAATTACTTGCTATGCATCAGAAAGCTGGACAATGACTAGGGATGATAGAAGGGGAATTGATGCCTTTGAGCCATAGTGCTGGAGAAGAGTGTTGAGTATACCATGGACTGCTAGAAGAATAAACAGGTTCATCCTAGAGAGGGTGAGACCAGGCTGCTCCTTGGAGGCAAGGATTCTGAAGCTTTGTCTCACATACTTTGGACATGTTGCAAGGAGGGACCAGTCCGTGGAGAGGGACATCATGCTTGGGAAAGTGGATGGACAGCACAGGAAAGGAAGACCCTCGAGGAGCCAGATTGATTCAGTGACTAGGGTTATGGGGGTAGGTGTATCAGAGACACTAAGATTGGCACATGATAGAGCAGGGTTTAGGGCTGTTGTATATAAGGTTGCTATGAGTCACAGGTGACTCAATGGCACATAACAACAACAACAATCTTGTGAAGGATGGAAATCCCAGAACACATAATTGTGCTCACGTGAAACCTCTATTTATACCAGGAATCCGTAGTCAGAACAGAGCATGGAAATGCTGCATAGTTCAAAATCAAGAAAGGAACGTGCCCTTTTCCCATAAATTTTCAATCTCTATGCAGAACAGATCATTTTGGAGGCTGGATTCTATGAGGAGGAATGTGGCATTAGGATTGGAGGAAGACTCATCAATAACCTGTGCTACGCAGATGACACAACTTGGCTTGCTAAAGCTGAGAAGGACCTGAAGCATTTGCTGCAAAAGATCAAGGACTGTAGTCACTATATAGATTGAAGCTCAACATGAAGAAAACAAAGATTTTCACGACTGGGCCAATTCACAGCACCATGACAGTCCAAGAAGAGATTGAGATTGTTAACAACTTTAGCATGCTTGGTTTCATAATCAGCATTCTTGTCACTGTTGTTGTTATGTGCCATCGAGTCGCTTGCGACTCATAGCGACACTATGTACAAGAGCTCTAAACGCTGTTCTATCCTGTGCCAACCTAGCCATATCAA
>NW_006399989.1:2522855-2533974 GCF_000299155.1 Elephantulus edwardii
TTAGAGTCAGCCACAGCTTGTGATCCACACAGTCAAAAGCCTTTGCATAGTCAATGAAGCACAGATAGACATTCTTCTGGTATTCTTTGCTTTCTGCTAAGATCCATCTGACATGAGCTATAATATCCCTAGTACCATGACCTCTTCTAAATCCAGCCTGCACATCTGGCAGTTTTCTGTTGACATATTGTTCCAAACCTTTTTGGATAATTTTCAGCAGAATCTTGCTTGCATGTGATATCAATGATATTGTTTGGTAATTTCCACACTCTGTTGGGTCACCTTTCTTTGGAAGGAGAACAAATATCGATCTTTTCCAGTCAATGGGCTAGCTGGCTGTTCTCCAAATTTCTTGGCACAACTTAGTGAGCACATCCAGGCCAGCATCTGTTTGTTGAAATATGTCAATTGGTATGCCGTCAACTCCTGGAGCCTTGTTTCTTGCCAATTCCTTAAGAGCAATTTGAACTTCCTCTTTCATCACCATAGGCTCTTGCTCATATGTCATTTCATGAAATTCTTCTGTGTCAGCCAATTCCTTCTGATACAGTGACTCTGTGTATTCCTTCCATCTTCTCTTGATACTTTCTGGAACAGATTCTTGGCATTAGCCGTCAGGAAATCAAAAGAAAAATTGCTTTGGGAAAATCTGCTGTCAGGACCTTCTCTAGAGTACTGAAGAGCAACAATGTCACTCTGGAGACTAAGGTGAGCCTGATTCAGGCCATGGTCTTCACATTACTTGCTATGCAGCAGAGAGCTGGGCAATGACTAGGGATGATAAAAGAGGAATCGATACCTTTGAGTTGTGGTGCTGGAGAAGCGTGTTGGACATACCATGGACTTCCAAAGGAACAAAGAAATTTGTCCTGGATAGGGTGAAACCAAACTGCTCCTTGAAGGCACGGATTTGGAAGCTCCATCTCACATCCTTTGGGCACGTGGCCTAGAGGGATAAGTCCTTGGAGAAAGATATCATGCTTGGAAGGGTGGAGGGTCAACGCATGAGAGACAAATCCTGGATGAGATGGATTAACACAGTGACATTAGGTGTGTCGGGGATGATGAGATTGGCTCAGGATTCAGGGTTCAGAGCTATTGTAGACAGAGTCATTATGAGTTGCATGTGACTCGGTGGCACATTTCAACAACAGGCATTATTATAAGTATTTTTATTGTGATTGAAATGATGAGAGATCATTAGATAATTAATAGTTTTCCTGTGATTAAGAATATTAGAGAAGATATAAATTTAGTAAGTCCGTTTTGGATGGATGCTAAGATTGATGCTGACTTTTTGTATTAGGGAGTTGCTTTGGTGGATAGATACTTTTCACTTAGGCTAGTTCTAACATAATTGAAGGTAGATTTAGGCTTGTGTTGAGGCTGGTAGAGATAAGAGGTGTATGATTACTGGGAAGTATCCTAGCATATTGAAGAATTTGGTGAGTGGCAGGATAGATACTATCCATATGCATACAAGGAACACTTGTTAATACCACTATTGTTAAAATATATGCAGCAATTACAAAAGCCAAAGAGGAGAAAATGGCAGATTTCTACCATATTTTGCAGACTGAAATAAATTGAACATGCAACCAAGATTCACTAATAATAATTGGTGACTGGAATGCAAAAGATGGTAACAAAGAAGAAGGACAAATATTTGGAAACTACGGGCCTGGTGAAAGAATGAAGTTGGAGATAGAATGGTAAAATTTTGTATTTATACAAAGATTTATACATTGACTGTGGAACAGATTATCAACTACTCACATGTAAGTTCAAACTGAAGCTAAAGAAAATTTTAAGAAGTCCACAAGGACCAAAATATGACCTTGAGTCTATTCCACCTTAATTTAAAAACCATCTCAAGAACAGGTTTGAGGCATTGAACACTAATGAAAGAAGACCAGATGAGCAGTGGGATGATATGAAAGATATCCATGAACAAAACAAAAGGTTGTTACAAAGACAAAGGAGTAAGAAAAGACCAAAATAGATGTCAGAAGAGACTCTGAAAGTTGGACTAGAGTTTTGAGAAGACAAATTTAAAAGAATAAATGTTGAAGTTAAAGAGATGAACAGAAGATTTCAAAATGCACCTTGAGAAGACAAAAGTACTATAACTAAATGTGCAAAGAGCTGGAGTTGTAGAATAAAAAGGGAAGAACTCACTTAGTATTTCTCAACTGAAAGAACTTAAAAACAAATTCAAGCCTCAAATTGCAGAGACACTATAGGCAAAATCTTGAAGCATCAAAAGAAGGTGGAGATTAAAAAAAAAAGAAGGTAGAGATAATATATGGAGTCACAATATATATATAAAAAGAATTGGTTGACAAGGAAATATTTCAGGAAGCAGCATATGATAAAGAGCAAGTGGTGATGAAGGAAGAAGTTCAAACTGCTTTGAAGGAATCAGAAAAAAAACCAAAACGACTCCAGAAATGGATGGAATACTAATTGACATATTTCAACTGACAGATGCAACCAACCCTAGAGGTACTTACCAGTTTGTGCCAAGAAATCTTGGAGATAGCTACTTGGCCAGCTGACTGGAAGAGATCTATATTTTTTCCCATTTCCAACAAGAGCATGAAGGTGATCCAACAGAATGTCACATGAAAACAAAATTCTGTTGAAGATTATCCAAAAACAACTAAGGCATCAAGAGAGAACTGTGAGAAATACAAGATAGGTTTATTATGGTCTAAGAGGCTATGGCACTAGGGCTATCATTGCTGATGTCAAATGGATCTTGGCTGAAAGCAGAGAGCACCAGAAATGTCTATTTTTATTTTCTTGACTATGTAGAGGCATTTAACTGAGCGGATCACAATAAATTGCCACTGACATTGAAAATCTCATACCATTGATCAGGCTCTGTTCAGACAACAGCCTCTTGTTCTTAGTATAGGTTTCACATGAACACAGTCAAGTGTTCTGGGATTTCTGGTTTTTTTCAGTGTTAGCCACAATTTGCTATGATCCACACCATCATTACATAGTCAATAAAACACAAAGAAACACCCTTCTGATGTTCTCTGCTTTCACACAAGATTCATCTGCCATCAGCATCATATATCTTGTGACACAGACTCTTCTAAATCTAACGTGAACTTACGGCAGGTCGCTGTTGATGTACTTGTGCCAGCCATTTTTGGATAATCTTCAGTAGGATTTTATTTGCATGTAATATTAATGATATTGTTCAGTAATTTCCACATTCTGTTAGATCACCTTTCTTGGGATGGAAACAAATATGGATCTCTTCTAGTCAGTTGATCAGGTAGCTGTCCTCTAAATTCCTGGAACCAACCAGTGAATATGTTGAGGGTTGCATGTATTTGTTGAAACATGTCAATTAGTAGCCCAACAGTTCTTGGGGCCTTATGCTGTTTTTCTTATGCCTTCAGTTATGTAGATGACATAACCCTGCTTGCTGAAACTGAGGAGGACCTGAAGCACTTGCTGCAGAAGATCAAGGACTGCAGTCTTCAATATGGATTGAAGCTCAACATAAGAAGACAAAGATTCTCACCACTGGGCCAATTGGCAGCATCAGTATGGATGGTGAAGAGATTGAAATAGTTAACAATTTCAGTTTACTTGGTTCCACAGTTAACACTCTTGGTAACAGCAGCCAGGAAATCAGGAGACGAATTGCATTGGGAAATTCAGCTGTGAGGGACCTCTCAAGAGTACCGAAGAGCAATGACATCAGGCTGGAGACTAAGGTGCGCCTGATCCAGGCTATAGTCTTCACAATTACGTGCTATGCGTCAGAGAGTTGGACAGTGAATAGGGATGATAGAAAGAGAATTGATGCCTTTGAGCTGTGGTGCTGGAGAAGAGTGTTCAATATACCATGGACTGCCAGGAGAACAAACAGGTTTGTCCTGGAGAGGGTGAAGCCAGAATGCTCCTTGGAGTCAAAGATTCTGAAGCTTCATCTGACATACTTTGGGCATGTTGGAAGGAGGGACTGGTCATTGGAGAGGGATATCATGTTTGGGAGAGTGGAGGGACGGACGGCGCAGGAGAGGAAGACCTTTGATCAGATGGATAGATTCTGTGAGTGGAGTGGTAGGAATGAGATGGCGAGGTTGGCACAGGATAGAATGGCATTTAGGGCTCTTGTACATAGGGTCGCTATGAGTCGCAAGTGACTTGATGCACATAACAACAACAACAACAATGTCTTCAGTGCAGTTTGAACTTCTTTTATTACCATTGATTCTTGATCATATCTTGCTTCCTGAAATGGTTCAATGTTAACCAGTTCTTTTTGGTAAATCAGTTTTGTGTATTCCCCCATCTTCTTTCATGCTTCCTGGACCATTCAAGATTTTTCCCATAGCATCTTTCGGTATTACAACTCAGGGCTTGAATTTGTTTTTTAGTTCTTTCAGCTTCAGAAATGCTGCGTGAGTTTTCCCCCCTTTTTATTTTCCAACTGCAGAGCCCATTTTGCACATTTCATTATAATACTTCACTTTGACTTCTCCAGCTTCTATTTGAAATCTTCTCTTCAACTCCTTTACTTCAGGGAACACTACGTAGTTTAAAATAAGGATAGGTGTACGTTAGCGCTGCAGCCTTTCTCCATACATGTTAATTCTGTATGCTGAGCAAATTGTTCAAGGAACTGCATTTTATGAAGAGGAATGTGACATCAACATTGGAGGGAAATATATCAACTACCTGTGTTATGCAGATGATTCAAACTTACTTGCTTAAAGAGAAGAGGATTTGATACAAAAGATCAAAGATTGCAGCCCTCAATATGAATTGTTTCTCAATATAAAGAAAACAAAAATACTCTCCATGGGCCCAGTAGGCAAGACCTTGATGGAGTGAAATTGTCATTTATTTTACCTTGCTTGAATCTACAATCAACACTCTTGGTTCTAGCAGTCAAAAAATTGAAAGACATATTGCATTGGGGAAATCCGCTCTCAAGAACCTCTCTGAAGTGTTAAGGACCAATTATGTCAGTTTGAAAACAAAAATGGACAATGACTAAGGATGACAGAAGAAGAAGTGATGTCTTTGAACTGTGGTGTTTGAACTGTGGTGTTGGAAATCAATATTGAATATCCTGTAAACAAATATGTCTCAAGAAAGTCCTTTAGAGGAAAGGATGGTGAAACTTTGTCTAACATATTTCGGGCATATTATTAGGAGGGCCCAGTCCTTGGAAAAGGACATCATGCTTGAAAAAGTGGAGAAAGAGAAGAAGACTCAGAGGGAGATTCACTGTTACAATGGGCTCATGTATATTAGAGATGATGAGGATAGTACAGGATAAGGAAAGGTTCAAATCTATCTCTCATAAGATCACAACTAATATATTGTTCCTTAGACCTTATTATTGAATCCTGACCACTATTCACAGACCAATGCCTGAGCCATTATAATAACCCTGCTATCAACATCAGTAACTATGTTGCTGTTGTTGTTATGTGCCATTGAGTCACCTGCTATTCAACAGCTATCTATAGCATACAAATAATTTTCTTCCCTCTATTTTGGCTTCTTGATGCTCTAATGCAATTTTCAGAATCTATTCTGACATCTATTTTGGTCTCCCCTATCTTTGTAAAGGCCTTTCGCTTTATGTTGTTGTGTGCTCTCAAGTTGGAACCAACTCATAGCTGACCCTCCATTGGGTTTTCAGAGGCAGTTAACCACATAAGAGGAGATTGCCCATTTTCCTGTGGAGTAGCTGGTGGATTCATATTGTGTGCCTTTGGGATTGCAGCACAGCTTCTTACCACTAGACCACCAGAGCTCCCTAGGCTTCCAATAATAAGAGTAGAGGTGGTGAATGGTAGAGATTTATAAAATCTGTCTAGTTTTCAAATATTTTGTTCATAATTTAGACTGTGGATTACTAACCTTGAACATATGAACAGTATACCACTAAAGAATGTGTGGATGCAGGTGGGTAGGAATGTTAGATATGATTGATTAATGTCAATGGTTACTATTACATACTATATATGTCCAAGTTAGTTTGAAGCAAAAAAAAAATGATCATCTTTAAAATATAATTTTGTGCTAGAGCACATATTGTGTAGGGCAAATAAAGTGGTGAGGGCGCCTAGGTACTAGCTCAAGTTCTGCACAATTAGGTTCTTTTCTATCAGTGGGTGGAATCAGATTAAAAGGAAAAGCCTTGCTACAACTATTGTGCTTATGTGTAGTAGGGCTGATATTGATTTTGGGTCTTCTGTGGCTGACTGGAGTCATGGGTGAAGTCAGAATTGAGCTGATTTACCTGTAGCTGCCAGTAGTAGGCTTACTGTTAGCATACGGTTGACATTAGTTGTTGTTAGGTGCACTAGAATAGACTACAATCATAGTGACCATATGAACAACAGATCTGAACTCTGTCCTACCCTGTGCCTAGGCTTATAATCTCTAAAACACTCAAGCCCATTGCTGCAATAACTGTGACAATCCAGCTGATTGAAGGTCTTTCTTTCCTTCCCTTCCGCTTCACCTTTCCAAACATGATCTTTTCCCAAGGAATAACCTCTCCTAGCACATGCTCTATGAGGAGAATTGTGGCAGGATTGGTGGAAGATCTATTAACAATCTGCGTTATGCAGATGACACAACCTGCTTGCTGAAACTGAGGAGGACCTCATGCACTTGCTGCGAAGGGTCAAGGACTGCAGCCTTCAGTATGGACTGAGGCTCAATGTCAAGAAGACAAAGATTCTCGCCACTGGACCAATTGGCAGCGTCAGGATGGATGACGAAGAGATTGAGAGTGTTCACAGCTTCAGTTTGCTCGGCTCCACAGTCAACACTCTTGGCACCAGCATTCAGGAAATCAAAAAGCGTATCGCGATGGGAAAGACTGCCGTTAGGGACCTCTCAAAGGTACTCAGGAGCAACAGTGTCTCTCTGGAGACTAAGGTACGCCTGATACAGGTCATGGTATTTGCAATCGCTTGTTATGCATCAGAGAGTTGGACAATGACTAGGGAGGACAGAAGGAGAGTGGATGCTTTTGAGCTGTGGTGCTGGAGAAGGGTACTGAATGTACCATGGACTGCCAGGAAAACAAACAGATTCATCTTGGAGAGGATTAAAGCAAGCTACTTCTTGGAGGCAAGGATTCTGGGGCTTCCTCTGACATACTTTGGACATGTTGCCAGGAGGGACGGGTCCTTGGAGAGGGACATCATGCTTGGGAGGGTGGAGGGACAGCGCAGGAGGGAAGACCCTCTATGAGATGGATTGATTCGGTGACTGGGGTAATCGGGATGGGTGTGTCAGAGGCAGTGCGGTTGGCGCAGGATAGAGCAGGGTTTAGGGCTGTTGTGCATAGGGTCGCTATGAGTCGCAAACGACTTGGCGGCACATAACAACAACAAGCACATGCCCAAAGTATGTGAGACAAAGCTTTATCATCTTTGCCTCCAAGAAGCACTCTAGCTTTACCTTCTATAGGACATTTCTGTTTGTTCTTTTGAAAGTCTATGGAATACTCACTACTATTCTCCAACACTACAACTCAGAGGCATCAGTTCTTCTGTCATCCTTATTCATTGTCCAGCTTTCTGATACATAGCAAGTAATTGAAAAGACCATGGGCTTAATCAGGTACATGTTAGTCCTCAAACTGACATCATTGTTCTTTAATAATTTGGAGAGGTCCTTGACTGCATACTTTCCCATTGCTATATGTCTTCTGATCTCCTGATCGCTGCAGCCTAGTGTATTGATTGTAAATTCAAGTAAGGGGAAGTAATTGACAGTTTAAATATTTTCCTCTATCTATTATGATGTTGCCTAGGGGAGGAGATGAAAATTTGTTGGAAGTTCTCATGATCTGGAGTGAAGTAAAAATCAGGCCATGGATAGCAGAAATCCATTATCATCAGTTCAGTTCTGTAAGACTGTTTGCAAAGCTGCTGTGTCCATGTTACCATGTTCTGATAATTAGAAATGAAATAATTTCAACTGAAGCTCAACATCAGAAAACCAAAGATTCTCACCACTGAGCCAACAGGTAGCAACATGATAGATGGTGAAGAGACTGAGATTGTTAAAAGCTTCAGTTTGCTTGGGTCTACAATCATCACCCTACCAGCAGCCAGGGAAAAAAAATGGCAATGGGAAAGTCTGCTGTAGGAGACCTCTCTAGCATACTGAAGAGCAACAATGTCAGTCTAGAGACTAAGGTGTGCCTGATCCAGGCCATGGTCTTCACAACTGCCATGCATCAGAAAGCTGGACAATGACTAGGGATGATAGAAAGAGAATTAATGCCTTTGAGCTGTGGCGCTTGAGAATAGTACTGAATATACAATGGACTGCTAGGAGAACAAACAGGTTTGTCCTGGAGAGGGTAAAACCAGGCTGCTCCTTGGAGGTGAGGATTCTGAAGCTCTGTCTCACATGTTTTGGGCATGTTGCAAGGAGGATTCAGTCCTTTGGAGGGATATCATACTTGGGAGGATAGAGGGACAGTGCAAGAGAGGAAGACTCTGGATGAGATAGATTGACTCAGTGACTGGGTTAAGCAATGAGAGTGTGTCAGAGATGATGAGGGTAGTACAGGTTAGAGCAGGGTTCAGAGCTGTTGTTCTATCAGTATAGCTATGAGTTGCAAACAAATCTATGGCACATAAAAACAACAGTTAATTAACAAGTGAAATAAGTTAATAGCTATGAATAGGATTATCTTAGTGACTAGAAATTGTAGGAAGTATTTGATAATCAGTTTCTATTTGTATCCGAGTGTATGTATCATAGTGAAAATTCTACAATTGGTCAAGTGACAAATAGGACCATTGATATAAATAATAGTGACAAATAGTACTGTTTGAAATCAAGGGATTGTTATAGTGTATGGATTGTTACTCAATATAATTTTGAAATTATGCCTTCTTGGTTTGTTGCTGTGTACCATAGACTTGGAACTGACCCGTAGTTGAACCTCTGGGAGGAGATTGCCCATCCTTCTCCCGTGGAGCAAACTGGTGGCCTCGAACCACGTGCCTTTGAGATTGCAGCACAGATTCTTGCCACTAGGCCACCAGAGCTCCCTCTTCTTGGTTTAAACACATGAGAATGGTGACAGAGATTATACTGGTAAGAAATGCATAGTGAATTGTCGTTTTTACAAAAAGTAGTTGTGGGATTTGTGAGAGTGATATAGCAATGTGAAATAGCAGAATGTGATTATAAAGAAGGTAAAATATATGTTAATTGCTTTTATTTGGAGTTGTACTGGTTTCTTTTCATTTTTTTTTTTTGCTCCTAAGACCAATAGATGAATATTGGTGTGTTTGTGTGTCCATGTGTGTGCCTGCATGCACTTTATTAATCACATTTCATTTTATTCATAAAGGATGAAAACACAGACAAGGATTGACAGTGTAGAATTGGGAGGTCTGAGGACTTCCTTGGAAGGGTTTGTGGTATTCCCACTATCCTAGTAGGAATGGAAGGGCTTTGGTAGTGAAGCATATTGCATGTTGGATCACAGCTCTTCTCATAAAGATCGACAGTGTGAGTTAGAAACCAGTCACCTGGAATAGATTTTTAAAAAAAATTTTTACCATGTACTTTTGAGTCCAGAATTAATCGCCATGTAACTGATTTTCTTGCAGGTTTTCAGAGGCAATAAATCACAAGGGAGTAGACCTCCTATCCTTCACTGGCAGAGCAGCTGTTGGAATCAAAACCACTAGCCTCTAAGTACCTTTTTTTTTTTTAGTACATTTTTAAAAATTAAGGGTGAGCGGTACCGTTGCATAGTTTGGATTCATAGCAACGATGTGAGTTTAAAGACTAAGGTGTGCCTGATCCAAATAATTTTCATCTCTTTTTTGTGTTAGTTTTTCTTTCATTTTTTCTGTGTTTTTCCTTTTTCAGGTTCGTTTTTGTTTCTTTTTTGAAGGTTGTTTTTCCTTTTGTTTGTTGTTGCTGTTGTTATTGTTGTGTATCATTGAATCTGGATCCTACTGGCACAGGAGGAGATTGCCCCTCCTTCACCAGCAGAGTATGTGATGGATTCGAACCACGTGCCTTTGTGATTTGCAGCTTCTTGCCACTAGGTCACTTTCTTTTATCTATTTATTTATTTTATTATTATTATTTTTTAATGGAAAATTTAATTTGTTTTTCTTTTCCTTTTTTTATTGCTGAAAACAAATTTATTTAAATGAGAGTTTAAATACATTACATAACATTAAAACTGCAAAGGGGAAAAAAGAACCAGTTGTTACTTCACATGGCCTTGGGAAGCTGTTGCTATTAATTTGTAAGCTAATGCTGATACATCAGTTTTAAATTTGTCCAACCAGGGCTTGGTGCCCTGGCCTGGGTTTTGTGTGTGTGTGTTTGCTTTTTTTTTTTTAAATTTGGTGGGACTTAGTCTTCAGTTGAAGGTGCATGTGTGTAGTTGTTGGATTTTGAAAGGTTAAAGGTTAAAGGTCAGCTGTGGACATTTTGTTTGGTTTTATTTTGTTCACAACCCTGTGTGAGCTGATTGGATTTGACGGTTTTGGCTGGTTTTTGATGGTTTTAACAGTGTTTAACAGTTTTTAACAGTTTTTTAACAGCTCCCAGATTAAGACAGGCTTGGAAGCAGGAGTGTCATCTACTTCCTAAACAACATGCCTCTGGAAACTATGAACTTGGAGAAACAATAGTTATAGAACAGGGTTAAGGTATTTTGTTCATAGGGGTCACTATGAGTTGTGCTTGACTCAGCACTTAACAGCAATAAGGCCAATGGATAACAACTATCCTTTAAAAGCTGTAGAAGCCATAGATATTAAATATGGTATGAAAAGTTAACAGCTCTTGCATCTTTCTCAATGTATGAGAGGGCTTGAGTCTATCACACATTTTTGTTAATGCAAATGTTTACAGATGCATAGTTCACTGACAAAATTATGATAATTGGCTGTGCAATAATACTCTTGATCTGTGTGATTTTTCTATCACCATTAACTACTTACTCCACAAGCAATAATATTTTCCTTCATGCCACTTCTAATGTTGTTGTTGTTGTTATGTGCCGTCGAGTCGCCTGCGACTCATAGCGACCCTATGTACAACAGCCCTAAACTCCGCTCTGTCCTGT
>NW_006399989.1:2536919-2540956 GCF_000299155.1 Elephantulus edwardii
ATATCCATCCACTTCTACCCCCTCCCTTCACATCTATCTCCCTTTCACCAGCCCTCCATCTAATAACTTATATATGAAGCTTCCATGGCTTCTGTAATTTCAAACACATCAGCTGATGGTAGTTCCTGATGAACTACCATCAGCCACTTCTAATAATCACTAATAAAACGTTAGTGTCTATTCATTTTCCTGTTTTTCACTTTTTATATAGGTGAGGCCATACAATATGTGTTCTTTATAATTGACTTTTTTTCCCATTCAGAATAATGTCTTCAAACTCCATCCATATCGTCTGGCATGAATCATTTCTCCTACTTATTTACTCTCAATAGCTGAGAAGTTTTGCACTCTACATTTTCTTTGTCTACTTATTCGTTGGTCATCATTTACATAATTTCTGCTATTTTAGGAGTCTGTGAATATACTTATTGACATATTTCCCATGGATCTCTTAAGGAACTCTGGTGGCCTAGTGGGTAGGGAGTTGCGCTTCCAACCCAAAGGTAGGTAGTTTGAATCCACTAGGTGGCTGTTCCTTGGTAGAAAGATGATCAATATTCTCTCGTGTGAATCATAGCATCTGAAAACCTACTTGAGGGTCAGCGGCATGTACCACATTTTGCATATCGACTTGTTTGTTGGTGGGAATTTAGGTTGTTTCTGTCATTTAGGGGTGTGTGACTCAATGTTAGGGGTGTGTGACTAAAATGTTATCACCTTTGATCTTTTTTAAATGAACATTTTGTTGAGGTTTATATGAAAGATTACAGAGAAAATTAGTTTCTCATTCAACAATTTATACACATCTTCTTTTGTGGTATTAATTACAACCCCTAAATATAATTTCCATTCATCCTTCTTTAGTATTTCCACATTTTGACAATTGTGAATACTATTTTTCGATTTTTTTTTCCTTTAAAGTATTACCACAATGAACACTGGTATGTGTTGTTATTATGTGCTGCCGAGTAGACTACGACTTACAGTGACCATATGAACGATAGCTCTGAACCCTGCCCTATCTTGAGCCATTCTCACTGTCTCTGATACCTGTTCCCATTGCTATAGTAACTGTGTCATTTTATCTCATCCAGGGTCTCCCTCTCCTGTACTGACCCTCCGCACTTCCAAGAATAATGTCTTTTTCCAAGGACTGATACCTCCTGGCAACTTTCCTCAGGTATGTGAAATGAAGTTTCAAAATCCTTGCCAAAAAGGAGCAATCTGTTTCATTGTCTCCAGCACAGACCTTTTTGTTCTCTTGGCAGTCCATGGTTTGCTCAATACTATTCTCCAGCACCACAACTCAAAATCAGCAACTCTTCTTCTGTTATTCTTAGTTCAACTGTCTGATTCGTAGCAAGTAACTGAGAAGACCATGACCTGGATCAGGCAGTTTTTAGTCTCTAGACTAACACTGTTCTTTTTCAGAACTCTGAAGAGGTCCCTGACAGCATATTTTCCCAAGATAATTTGTCTTTTGATTACCTGACTGTGGATGCCAAGAATGTTGATTGAGGACCCAAGCAAGGTGAAATTATCAACAGTCTTGCTGCCAAAAGGCCTGGTGCTAAGAATCTTTGTTTTCTTGATGTTGAGATGCAATCCATATTGAAGACTGCAGTCTTTTTCAGCAAACTCTTCAAGTCTTTTCCAGTTTCAGCAAGCAAGGTTGTGTCATCTGTATAATGCAGGTCATTGATGAGACCTCCTCCAATCCTGATGGCACATTCCTCTTCATAATGTCCAGCCTCCAGAATGATCTGTTCTGCATATAGATTTAAAAGGTGTGAAGAAAGGATACATTCCTGACACATTCTTTTCTTGATTTTTAACCATGTAATATTTCCTTTGTTCATACAACTAATTCCTGGTCTAAGTATAAGTTTCCCATGGGCACAATCAGGTGTTCTGGAATTCTCCTTCTTCTTAATGTCAGCCATAATTTGTTATGATCCACACAGTATTTGCTTTTTGCCAAGATCCATCTGACATTGGCCATGATGTCTCTAGTGCCACCACCTCTTCTAAACCCAGCTCGTATTTCTGACAATTCTCCGTTGGTGTACTTTTACACTCTTTTTTTTTTTAAATAATCTTCAGCAAGATTTTGCTTGTGTGTGGTATTAGTGATAATGTGTGATAATTTCCACACTCTTTTGAGCACCTGCAGGGCTGCACCTCTTTGTTAGAATATGTCAAATGGTATGCCATCAATTCTTGGGGCCTTATTTTTTGCCAGTTCCTTCAGAGCAGCCTGAACGTCTTCCTTTATCACCATTGCTACTTGATCATCTGTTGTTTCATTAAATTCTTTTTGACAGGCAATTATTTTTGGTGCAGGGACTCTGTGCACTGCTTCCATCTTCTTTTGAAGCTTCCTGAATCATTCAGTATTCTGCCCATAGTATGTTTAAGTATTGCCACTCTTAGCTTGAATTTGTTCTTCAGCTTAAGAAATGCTGAGTGACAGACCACAATGTTATAAAAATAAAAATTAAGCACAAAAGGATAAAGCTTATAAAGCAACTAAATATTACTGTGCTAGAAAATGATTGGGTTATAGAAGAAATAAAAAATGAAATAAAAAAACTTTCTCAAAACAAATGATAATGAAAATAAAACATAAGAAAACCTCTTTGATACAGCTAAGGCATACCTCAGAGGACAGTTCATAGCAATATACAAACACATAAAAAACTAAGAAAGAAGCAAAATTAATGATCTAACTCAACATCTTCATCAAATAGAAAAGGAACAATAATCCAACAGCCTCTAGAAGAAACTTACAAGGACAAAAGCTGAAATCAATGAGATAGAAAACAGAAAAAAAAAATTGAAACCATCAATAAGACCGTGAAGTGGTTTTTCAAAAGGTTCAATAAAATTGACAAACCATTGGAAAACTTAACAAAAGATAAAAAGAGAAGACACAAATAACAGATTAAGGAATTATAGAGGTCACATGACAACAGAACCAGATGAAATTAAATCTATAATATCAGAATGTTATGAAAAGCTATACTTGGATTAATTTGAAAACTTAGAGAAATTGGACAAATTCCTTGAAACTCATGCCCTACCCAAAATGACATGGTCAGATGTAGAACACTTGAACAGACCCATCACAAAAGAAGAAATTGAGCAGGTCATAGAAAGACTCCCCCACAAAATAAGCCCTGGGCAAGATGGCTTCACAGCTGAATTCTACTAACTTTCAGAGAAGATTTAGAACCAATTCTACTTAAATTATTAAAAAAAAAATAGAAAAAGAAGGACCACTCCTAGAGACATTCTTTGAAGCAAGCATAACCCTAATACCACAACCAGGAAAATATATGACCAAAAAAGAAAACAATGGACCAATATCTCTCATGAACATAGATATACAAAACAAAATCTTAGCCAATAGAATCCAAAACCACATAAAAATAATTCATCATGACCAAGTGAGATTCATAACAGGTATATAAGTATGGTTCAATATAATAAAAACAATCAATGTAATTCACCACATTAACAAAGCAAATAACAAGAACCATGATCTTAGCAATTGATGCAGAAAGGCATTTGACAAAATCCAACATCTCTTCCTGATGAAGACACTCAGAAAAAGTGGACTAGAAGGGAATTTCCTCAACATGGTGAAAAGTTTGTATGCAAAAGTAAGAGCCAATTTCTCAGTGGAGAAAAAATGAAAAGCATTATTTCACGTTGTGAACAGGGATCAGACAAGGATGTCAATGTTGTTGTTATTGTTATGTGTCGTCCAGTCATTTGTGACTCATAGCGACCCTACATACAACAGCCCTAAACCCTGCTCTATCCTGCACCAACCGCATTGCCTTTGACACACCCATCCCGATTACCCCAGTCACTGAATCAATCAACCTCATAGAGGGTCTCCCCCTCCTGCGCTGTCCCAAGGACCTATCTCTCCTTAGAACATGTCCAAAGTATGTCAGATGAAGCCCCAGAATCCTTGCCTCCAAGGAGTGGCCTGGTTTAACCCTCTCTAGGATGAATCTGTTTGTTTT
>NW_006399989.1:2541662-2546637 GCF_000299155.1 Elephantulus edwardii
TGTTCTTCTCAGAGTCAGCCACAGTTTGTTATGATCCACACAGTCAAATGCCTTTGCATAATCAATGAAACACAGATAGACATTCTTCTGGTACTGGTTAGGACAATATGACAAGAAAAGGAAATAAAAGACATCCAGATCAGCAAAGAGGTGGTTAAACTGTCACTATATGCAGATGGTATAACAGAGTACACAAAAAACTCCAAGGACTAAAAAAAAAACACAAACCAACAACAAAAGCATGTTAGAGCTAGTAGACCAATTTAGTAGAATGGCAGGATCTTAGATCAATATCCAAAAATCAGGGGGACTTCTCCACAGTAACAAAAATAACTCAGAGAAGAAAACCGAGAAAGCAATACCATTTATAATAGTCAGTCACAAATTGAGATACCTGGAAGTGAACCTAACTAGAAACACAGAAGATCTGTACAAAGAAAACTACAGAACATTTCTGTGAAAGACCTAAAGAAATGGAAAAATATTCCCTGTTCATAGATAGGAAGATGTAATATTGTGAAAGTGGCAACCCTACCAAAGGCCACATGTTCAACGCAATTCCAATACAGATACCAAATTTATTTTTCAAGGAGACTTTTTATGTTTATTTGAAGAGGAAAGAGACAAATAAGCAAAGTACTTTTGTAAAACAGAAATGAAGTGGTAAGCATAGCACTCCCTCACGTCAAAAACTATTACAGAGCGGTAGTAACCAGAACAGCATGGTACTGGTACAATGACAGACACATAGACCAATGGACAGACTTGAGAACTCAGAAATGGACCCAGCTATCTATAGTCAACTGACATTCAACAAGGAAATAAAACCTTTCAAATGAGGAAATTACAACCTCTTCAAGAAATGGTGCTGGCAAAACTGGACTGCTACTTACAGAAAGCTGAAATAGGATCCATATCTCACATCATACCCGAAAATCAACTCAAGGTGGATCAGGGACCGGGGAGTAAAGAAAAAGAAAAACGTGGAAACAACATAGAAAGCCTAGTCTATGCTATAAAGAGACTGCCAAATATAGCCAGAAATGCACAATCTGGAGAGGCTAAAATGATGAATGGGACCTCCTAGAGATTAAATCTCTGTGCTCATAAAAAAAATTTTTTTCAACATTGTGAAAAGAAAACCTACTGACTGGGAACAAACATTTGACAATATCATCTCACACAAGGGTTTCATAACAAAAGTTTACAGAATACTCCTGGGCCTCCACAAGAAAAAGACTGACAACCCAATTACAAAATAGGGGAAAGACATAGGATGACTTTTCATAGAGGAAGACACATGAAGAAATGGCCAACAGACACATAAAGAAATGCTCAAAATCTGTTCTGGAAAACAATGTAGTTGAATTTTGTAAATAAACTGGTATAATAAAAAGAAAAAGTTTACAGAAGAAAAACAATCACTGGCAATAAGAGATGCAAACAAAAGCCACAGTAAGCTACAATCTTATCCCAATAGCCTTGGCAAAGTTTAGCAGGGTGGTGGTTATTGTTGTTATATACCATGGTGTCCCTTGGGACTCATAGTGACCCCATGTACTACAGCCCTAAACCGTGCTCTATCTCTTACCAACCTTATTGTCTCTGACACACCTATCCCCATTACTCCAGTGATGGAATCAGTTCATCTCATTGAAGGTATTCCTCTCCTGCACTGTCCCTCCACACTCCCAAGCATGACATCCTTCTAGAGGACTGATCTCGCCTTGGAACATGTCCAGAATATGTCAAAAAGGGCTTCAGAATCCTTGCCTCCAATGAGCAGCCTGGCTTCACTGTCTCCAGGATGAACTTCTTTCTTTTCCTAGCAGTCCACAATATGTTCAATACACTGTTTTAGCACCAAAGCTCAAAGGCATCAAATCTCTTTCTATCCTCCCTAGTCATTCTCCGGCTTTCTGATGCATAGCAAATGATGGCAAATACCATGGCCTGTATCAGGTGTACCTTAGTCTCCAGAATGACATCATTGCTCCTCAGTACCGAAAATTCTCTGACAGTAGACTTTCCCACCACAATTCCTCTTTTAATTTCTTGGCTACTGGTACCATGAGTGTTGATTGGAGAGCCATGCAAACTGAAGTAGTCAACAATCTCAGTCTCTAATCAGACCAGTGGTGAGAATCTTTGTTTTCTTGATGTTGAGCTTCAATCCATATTGAAGGCTGCTGTCCTTGACCTTCTGCCACAAGCACTTCAGGTCCTCCTCAGTTTCAGCAAGCAGGGTTGTGTCATCTGATGCCACACTTTTCCTCATAGAGCCCGGCCTCCCAGATAATCTGTTCTGCATATAGACTGAAAAGGTATGGATATAGGATACATCCTTTATGCACACCCTTCCCAGTTTTGAACCAAGCAGTGTTTCCTTGCTCTGTTCTGATGATTGCTTCCTGGTCCAAGTTTAAGTTTCACATAAGCACAGTCAAGTGTTCTGGGATTCCTATTTTTCTCAAAGTCAGCCACAGTTTCGCATTAGTACAATTAAATGTTCTGGGATTCCCATTCTTCTCAGAGTCAGCCACAGTTTGTTATGATCCACACAGTCAAATGCCTTTGCACAGTCAATGAAACACGGATAGATATTCTTCTGATACTCCCTGATTTCAGCCAAGATCCATTTAACATTAGCTATAATATCCCTAGTTCCATGGCCTCTTCTAAATCCAGCCTGCACTTCAGGCAGTTCTCTGATGATGTGTGATTCCAGCAATTTTGGGATTTTGGGCAGAATCTTGCTTGCATGTGATATCAATGATATTGTTTGATAATTTCCACACTCTGTTGGATCACCTATTTTTGGAATGGGAACAATATACATCTCTTGCTGTCAGTCAGTAGGCCAAGGTGGAGGCAGTGGAGGAAATAGCGTTAGGAGTGGGAGGAGCTGCAAGCTGCATAGAAACGGGCCACCAGAGAGATGGATGTGGTGCATAGAGACTGACCTGGCATGACGTGGACAATAGGAATTTGAGTCAGAACTTTTATTTAAATAATTAGTTTGGGAGCAACAGGAGCAGCAAGCTGCAAACCCTAGCAGAAGCCACCAGCTGAGCCACTGTGGGACCCACCCACGAAGAGCAAGCAGGTCAGTAGGAAATTGACTGAGTTTTTTTAAGCCCTGCCAATCTGCCAGGAGCAAGCAAGTCAGTAGGAATTTGACTAAGTTTTCTTTCACCCGGTTGACTGTCCAGCAGCGAGTGGGTCAGTAGGAATATGACTGAGTTTTCTTAAGCACCATTGACCCTCCTGGAGCGAGCGAGTTACTGGGAATTTGACTGAATTTTCTTAAGCCCACTGGACCCAGGGCACCTGGGTGAGGGTTTCTGGGCAAGGACTGCTGAGAGAAAGCCATTGAGTGGGAGACGGGCAGCTGAATTTGTGTAGGGACCCCACTCGTGATCACACCTAGACAGCTAAGATGTGAGTGAAGTCCCTTCAAGTGGATGACCCGTACCCCTGCTCCATGCCTGCTCAGCCCTCCCTTTGGCTCCATACCGTGCCTACACATCCAGTCAATCAACTTGCCTTTAATCTGGAACACCTTGATCTGACTTAGCTACAAGAGGCTGCTCTCACAAGCCCTGACCTCAACCTTCCCTTGATTCAGAAGTTCAGAGAGAAACACAGGTGGGGTAGCTGCCCACTGAACTCTAGAGTATTGTCTTCAGATGAAGAATCTATCAAGGTCATGAAAGAAGCAGGCTATCTAACACCCTACACAAGTGCAAATCAAGATGTAATCCCCCAAAGGTGACACAGTATCAATGGATTTCCTGAAACCAGAAAGTCTGATGGAACTTTCTGACACAGAATTTAAAAGAACAATGATTGAATATTTTCAATGGGTGAAAGACAAGCTTTAAGAATTACAGGATATTGCAAGCAAAAATCAGGAGGAACTTAAAAAAAAAAACCCAGAAAAATGCAGATAAAACAAACAAGGTATTAGCGGCATTGGAAAAACAAGAAAATATGAGACCCAATGTTTCAGATGCTGTCAACATGATGGAGGGACACATGAGCAGAGTTGAAGATATGGAACACAGAACCAGTGTAATAGAAGATCACTGATCTTCTAGAGCAAAAATGCAGAATCAAAAAGGAAGGAAAAAGAAGAAAACCTAACAATAAAGTGGGACACCATCAAGAGAAATAACATGCACATCAACGGAATCCCAGAACAGGAAGAAGCAAGTAAAGGCACAGAAAAAGTTGTGGAAGAATTGCTAGAGGAAAACTTCCCAGGCATAATGATGAGAGAATTTATATTCAAGAAGCTGAGCGAACATCTTATAGACCCCAAAAGAAAAACACCAAGGCATAGATATCAAAATCAAATTTGCTAGAAGCAAAGAGAAGCAGAAAATTCTGAAAGCAGTGAGGGAGAAGCAAAGAGTAACCTATAAGGGATAGGAGATAAGATTAAGTGCTGATTTCTCAACAGAAACCATGCGAGCAAGAAGAGAGTGGAAGAACATATAAAAAACACTCAAAGAACATAACTGTCAACAGAGAATACTGGTTGTTGTTGTTATGAGCTGTTGACTTGCTTACTAGTCATAGGGACCCTATGTACAACAGTCCTAAACCCTGCTTTGTCCTGTGCCAATCTCCCTGTCTCCAACACATCAACCCCGATTACCCAGTCACTGAATCAATCCACATCATAGAGGGTCTTCCCCTCCTGCACAGTCTCTCCACTCTCCCAAGCATGACGTCCCTCTCCGAGGACTGATCCCATCTTGCAACATGTCCAAAGTATGTCAGATGAAGCCTCAGAATTGTTGCCTTCAAGGAGCACCCTGGTTTAACCCTCTCTAGGATGAACTTCTTCAGAAAATACAATGGAAGATATTTTCTGAAGGGACCTGGTAGATGAGAAGGGTTATCCTGGTGGAGGGTGGAGCTGGGAAGTAAGTGGGTCAAGGCACTGGGCTAAGAGGGGGGTCAACAC
>NW_006399989.1:2549757-2554914 GCF_000299155.1 Elephantulus edwardii
CCTAGTCATTGTCCAACTCTCTGATTCATAGCAAGTAATGGCAAAGACGATGGCCTGTATCAGGCACACCTTAGTCTCCAGAGTGACACCATTGCCCTTCAGAACTTTGGAGATGTCCCTAAGAGCAGACGTTCCCATGGTAATACGTCTTTTACTTTCCTGGCTGCTGGTGCCAAGAGTGTTGACTATGGGGCCAAGCAAACTAAAGCTGTGAACAATCTCAATCTCTTCATCATCCATCCTGATGCTGCCTGTTGGCTCAGTGGTGAGGATCTTTGTCTTCTTGAAGGCTGGACTCAGCAAAATTGTCCATTAAATATGAAAGAGAGATAAAGGCATTTCCAGAAAAACAGAATCTAAAGAAGTTTGTAAAAACAAGATCAGTATTGCAGGAACCATTGAGAGATGTCCTTCTTACATAGGTCCCACAGAAAACAACATGGACCAAAATAACTAGCAACAATACCATAAAGAACTCAACAAAATCATAGCAATAAAACCCTGCCTTTCAATAATTACACTGAATGTGAATGGTTTAAATGCACCACTGAAGAGAAAAAGAGTAGTAGATTGGATAAAAAATGAAAACCCTTCAATATGCTGGCTACAAGAGACACACCTGAAAAAAAATGAAGATAAAGACTAAAAATAAAAGGATGGGGAAAAATATACCAAGCAATTGGCAACCAGAGAAAAGCAGGAGTAGTGACATTAATCTCTGATAAAATAAATTTCAATGCAAAAACCATCACAAAGGACAAGGAAGGTCACTCCATAATGCTTAAAGGATCAATAGAACAAGAAGGCATTACAATAATAAATATTTATGCACCAAATGAAAGACCTGCAAGATATATAAAACAAACATTAACAAAACAGAAAAACGAAATAGACAGTAATAGTTGGAGACTTCAACACACCACTCTTGAGAAAAGATGGAAGTACCAGAAAGAACGTCAACAAAGATGTTCCAGAATTAAACCACATAAACCAACTCGATCTCATAGATATTTATAGGGTAATGCACCCCCAAAAAGCACAGTACACCTTCTTCTCCAATATGCATGGAATGTTTTCCAAAATAGATCACAAGACAAGCATCAATAAATTAAAAAACATAAAAATAATACAAAGCATCTTCTCAGACCACAATGCTACAAAATTATGGAGGGGAAAAAAACCCCATACCTTTGGACGCTGAACAACACCTTGCTTGAACATGACTGGGTACTAGAAGAAATAAAAAATGAAATGAAAAGTTTCTTGAAACAAATGACAATGATAAAACCACTTATCAAAACTTATGGGAAACAGCCAAAGCAGCAATCAGAGGTCAATTTACAGCAATAAGTAAACACATCAAAAGGCAGGAAAAAATGACCACTGAATCTCTAACCCAACATCTCCAACAAATTGAAAATAAACAGCAAGAAAACCCAATGCCCTCGAAAAAATCCCCTGAAATTATAAAAATGAGGGCAGAAAGAAATGAAACAGAAACAAGAAAAACAATTGAGACAATCAACAAAACTAGGGGTTGGTTCTTTGAAAAGGTCAATAAAGTTGACTAGAAAACTAACAAAGGAAAAGACAAAAATAATCCGAATAAAAGATGAAATGGGCAAAATCACAATAGAACCAAGTAGAATAAAAAGGCTAACAATGGAATATTATGAAAAACTATATTCAAACAAATATGAAAACCTAGAGGAAATGGACAAATATTTAGAAATTCACAGCCTACCTAAACTGACACAAATTGAAATTGAACATATGAACAGAGCCCTGGAACAGATGGTTTTACAAGTGAATTTTATCAGACATTGAGAGAAGAACTGTCACCAATTTTACATAAACTATTTCAGAAAGTAGACGGAATTCTCCCAGATGGATTCTATGAAGCAAACATATCCTTGATACCAAAGCCAAAATAGAAAATTATAGGCAAATATTTCTCATGAACATAGATTCCAAAATCCTGAATAAAAGCCTGGCCAGTAGAATCCCACGATATATAAAAAAATCTAATTCACCATGACCAACAGGTATGCAAGTATGGTTCAACATAAGAAAAACTATCAGTGATCCGTGTAATTCATCAGATTAACAAAACAAAGCACAAGAACCACATCATCCTATCAATTGATGCAGAAAAGGCCTTTGACAAAATCCAACACCCTTTCCTGATTAAAACACTCAACAAAATAGGATTAGAGGGGAATTTCTTCAATATAGTAAAAAGTATGTATGCAAACCTGAGAGCCAATCCTGTTCTCAATGGACAGAGATTAAAGGCATTCCCTTTGAGAACAGGAAGTAAGCATGGATGCCCACTATCACCTCTCTTATTCAATATTGTATTGGAAGTCTAGTGATAGCAATAAGACAAGAGAAGGAAATAAGAGGTATTCAAATTGGCAAAGAAAAGATAAAATTATCTCTATATGGAGATGATATAGTTAGAAAACCCTAAAGACTCAGCAAGAAAACTACTGGACATAGTTGACCAGTTCAGCAAAGTGGCAGGATACAAGAGCAATATAAAAAAATCAATTGGCTTTCTCTACAGTGACAAAGGGAATACAGAACTGGAGCAAAGGAAAACAATACCCTTCACAATAGCTAATCACAAGATTAAATACTTGGGAGTAAATCTAACCAGAAGCACAAAGGATCTATTCAAGGAAAATTACAAAACATTGCTACAAGAAACAAAAAGAGACCTGGAGAAGTGGAAGAATATCCTTGCTCATGGATAGGAAGACTCAATATTGTGAAAATGACAATACTACCAAAGGCAATTTGCATGTTCAATGCAACCCCAATACAAATACCAGTTCCATTCTTCAAAGAAATGGAAAAAGCAATCTCCAATTTCATTTCGAATGGAAAGAAGCCCCAAATAAACAAAGCATTCCTTAAAGCGAGAAACAAGGTAGGAGGCATCTCACTCTCTGATTTCAAGTCCTACTACAGTGCTGTGGTGGTGAAGATAATGTGGTACTGGTACAATGACAGACACTTAGATAAGTGGGATAGAACTAAGAACCCAGAAACCAGCCCATCTACCTATTGTCAAGTGATTTTTGACAAGGAGATTAAATCAGTAAAGGGGCGAAATGGAAGCCTTTTAAACAAATGGGGTTGGTAAAATTGGAAAACTATCTGCAGAATGCTCAAGCAAGATCCACACCTCACTCCATACACAAAAACCAACTCAAAGTGGATCAAGGACCTAGGACTAAAACCAAAGACTATAAACTTCTTTAGAGAAAAGCTTGGAAGAACTCTAGAAGTCCTAATCCACAACATAAACAGTCTTCCAAGCATCCTGAAAACCCTACAACCAGGAGAGTATAAAATAGATGAATGGGAACTTCTAAGAATCAAATCTCTATGCACATCCAAAAACTTCTCCACAAGGGTAAAAAGGGAGGCCACAGACTGGGGAAAATATATTTGGCAATGACATCTCTGATAAGGGACACATATGTAAAATTTATAGAATATTCAAGCAGCACAACAAGATAAAGGTAAACAACCCAACTGAAAAAACAGACACGTCACCAAAGAAGACATTCAGGTGGTGAACAAACACACATGAAGAAATATTCAAAATCCCTAGCTGTAAGAGAGATGCAAATCAAAACCTCTGAGCTATCATCTCACTCCCGTAAGAATAGCAAAATTCAACAGAGCAGCAAACAACAAATGCTGGCAAAGTTGTGGAGAAACTGGAACCCGTACTCACTGTTGGTGAGAGTGTAAAATGGTGCAACCACTATGGAATGCAGTATGGCACTTTCTCAAAAAGTTGGAAATAGAAATACCATTTGACCCAGCAATTCCAGTACTTTAAATATACCCTAAAGAAACCAGAACTGCCACCCAAGTAGATATATGCACACCCATGTTTACTATGGCTTTGTTCACAATAGCATAAGGTTGGAAACAACCCAAGTGCCCATCAACAAACGAATGAATAGAGAAGCTGTGGTATATTCACAAAGTGGAATACTATGCTGCATTGAAAAATAAGGAACTCATGAAGTCTTATACAAAATGGGTGACAATGGAGGACATTATGTTGAGTGATTTCAGTCACCAAAGGACAAATATTGCATAGTACCACTGTTGTTAAAGGGGACTGACATTGGGGATGGGGCAATGTAAAAAAAAGAGATTAATAATGTATAGTGCATTGAAATAGAAAAGGGAGAGTACTGTTTAAACGGAATATATGATTAGATATTATTTTCATGACAGGATTCCAGAAAAAGAACTGCTTAGCAAAGTGGACTTTGGCCTGGGGGGGGGCGGTTGTATAGCAATGAAATATTTTCCCCCTTTATTTTCAAAGAGAAAAGTGAACTAGGGGTAAGGGTGGGTAGCGAGGAAAATGTGCAACAATGAATGAGAAAAAAAATGGGAAGAATATGCTGTAAAAAAGGAAAATGTATATGAATATTACATATAATTAAAAAAGAAAAAAACAAAACAAAACCCCCAAAAACCCACAAAAATTCCATCTTTCTATGTCTAGCCTCATTTCTGCCACTAAGTCCATTCTTTTTGACTATTTACCTTTTTTTCCTATATGTGTACATGGCTCTATTTGATTCTCTTCTTTAAAGTCTTTCAGATAATATGTAAGAATGGAATTGCTTATCTGATAGTTTGTTGTAATTTGGTGACTTGCCTGTTACTCTAATGTTGGAAGACATGGTGTCAACATTTATAAGGTCAGCAGAGTCACCTATGTTGAACAGTTTTCAACGGAGCTCTCTAGACTAAGACAGACTAGGAAGAAGGATTGGAAATCCACTTCTGAAAATAATTGGTCAGTAAAACTTTATGAATATAACCAAAACCACTCAGAGAATGAGTTGCTGGATCTGGAGACTTATGACTATAGTTTTAGGGGATATCAAGGTCAATTGGCATAACATATTCCACAAAGACAATACTCTACATCCTACTTTGGTGACTAGCAACTTGTGTCTTAACATGATGCCACTGTTGTAGAATGGGACTAACCTTGGGGTTGGGGAGAGACTGAGTAAGATGGGTTCAATAATGTATATTGCACTGAAACAGAGGAGGGAGAAAACTGTTTAAAAGAGATATGTGACTAGGTATTTCTGTCATCACAGGAGT
>NW_006399989.1:2555509-2570874 GCF_000299155.1 Elephantulus edwardii
AAGGGAAAAAAAATGATGTGAGCAGCCACCTAAGGTACAACTATTGTGTTTCCTTTCTGAACAGAACAAAAAAAGAGGAAATAAAACAAAGATTTACTGAAACAATTAGTCCAAAGGAGTAAATGATCATGTGAACGTCAACTCTCTCAAACCTAAGAACCAAAAGAACTAGATAATGCCTGTCTACCACAGCTAACCACTATAAAAGGAATCATAGTAGAAGCTCTTAGATAAAGTGGGGGTAAATGTGGAATAAAAAGAAAAGATTTAAAAAAGATCAGGTTTATTAATTTGATGGAGAATTGTGGAAGCCTTGAGACTATCACACTTAGTCACCTTTTAAATCTGGGGAAAACTCTCCTACATTTTTCAACTTTCAGTCAAACAAAAGAAAGTCCTAATGACTGTACAAACAACAGATTGAAACCTTGCCCTATCCTTACAATCTCTGCCACGTTCAAATCTGTTGTTTGTCACAGTGTAAATTCATTTCATTGAGGGTTTTCCTTTTTTTCTACCTGAGTCTCTACTTTTTCCAAGCATGTCTTTCCCAAAGGACTGGTGCCTCAAAGAAGGCATTTATGGCAGATAATAATACCAAAAAAGGGACACACTCCTTATAATAACCAACTATAGAGGGTCAAGCAGCATACAGCCAAAGATAAAGAGCTGAAGGCAAGGATAGGATAGAAAGAGTGACGGAAATCAGAACTACAGAGAGGAAGTGGGATAGATGTGATTTATATTGTTGTGTTATAATTTTATAAAATAAAATGTGTATAAATGATTGGTGAAACACCAATATATTTTGTAAACTTTCACTCAAATCTTGCTTTTAAAAAATCACTTTGTGAAAGAAAAAAAAATCACTTTGTGGATAGCATATAGTACCAGAAGATGAGCTCCTTAGGTAGTTGGTTGTTGTTATGTTCCATAAGTCAGAACCTCCAACATGTTTTCAGGGGCTGTAAATTTCATGGGAGAAGATCTTCCTCCAGAGAAGCAGCTGGTGGATTTAGACTGCCTACTTTTGGGTTGGCATTGCAACTCCTTACCCACTAGGCCACCAGAGCTCCCAAAATATGACTAGGAGAGAGCTATCTCCTCGAAGTAGTCTGCCTTAATTTCATGGATGGAGTAAAACTCTCTAGACTTTCTTTTGCTTATGTGGCATGATGGGAAATGAGAAGTCTGCTTTTCTTTCTCCCTCCAAGCTGCTGGTGATTTTAAACTGCCAGAGGTGCATGGCATTTGGGTTAGCAGCATAGCTTCCTATGGCCATCAAAGTTCCATAAATAAAGCTTGTTGTTGATAGATACTGTGGAGTTGGAACCGATTCATACCTGACCCTCCAGTGAGTTATCAGAGGCACTAAATTGCATGGTGGGAGACTGCTCATCTTTCCACTACTGAGCAGTTAGAGAATTAGAACCATGTATGTTTAAATTGACAGCACAAATACCACTAAGCCACCAGAGAATTTAATTGGATCCCAAATTCTACCCACTTTTAGCTTTTTGTGATGAATTAGCATCAGTACATCCTTTTCAGCTGTATAAAACCTAAGTGTGTGAGGAGTTGGTGAGAAATGTATGAGCTAAGAAGATAATTTTAGTACTTTTTGAATGATTCAAACTTTCATATTTGATGCTTACTGGCTTCAACAAATGACTTTATTTTTTTTAATTTAATTTTACTTTTATTGTGATGTGACTGAAGTTTACAAGTAGTATTAATTATTCATACACACTTTGTTCTATAACATTAATTTCACTTAATAATATAATTAATTTAACCCTAGTAGTCGAATAGGTAAGGAATTCTGCCGCCATTCCCAAGACACACGGTTCAAATCCACCAGCTGCTTCATGAGGAAAACCTCTTTTGTGATTCATAGCCTCTGAAAACCTAGTGGAGGGTCAGCTGTTCCAACGTGATGGCAATGAGGTGTTTTGGGTATTTTTTAAAGAATTAATTATAATATCTCATCATTTCACTATCGTATATTGCCTTTCCCTTCATTTATCTTAATAAATGTCTGTTATTGTTTGGTGCCATCAAGCCAGTTCCCATTCATAGCAACCCTATGAACAATAGATACCTTACCCTTTCCCATACCGTGCTCACAATCTCTGTTGTGCTTAAGTCCACTGTTGCAGTCACAATGTTAACTCACTTCTTTGGGATATTCTTTGCCTCTGAATTTTTGCCTTTTCAAACAGAATGTTCTTTCCCAGGAACTGGCCCCTCTGACAATATGCCCAAGTTATGTGGGTTTAAGCTTCATCATCTGTGCCTCTAAGGAGTACTCTAGTTGCACTACGTTCAGGACAGATTTATTTGCTCTTTTGGCACTCCATGGAATATTCAGTACTCTTCCACAGCACAATCCAAAGACATCAGTTCTTAAGTATTTTTTATCCATTGTCCAGCTTTCACAAGCATATAAAGCAACTGAAATAATACAGCTTGAATCTGGCACACCTTAATCTTTAAGCTGACATCTCTGTTCTTTAGCACATTATAGAGGTTTTTGACAACAGAGGTCCTTGACAGCAAATCTGTGTCTTTTGATTTCTTTTATGTTGTTTCCAATATGTGATCTTTCTATATATTTATTTTTTTTAAAAAGTGATTTTAATGAAAGATTACAGAAAGGTTGGGTTTTTATTTATTCATTGGTGCATTTTTTTTTCTCCTTCCCATTCCCTTTCCTCTCCTCCAGGCCACTTTGTAATGCACCTCTTGTTCCAGATTGTTAATTGTCATATATATATTTGAGAAAGTACCAGACTGCCTTCTACAGCAATTGTACCATTTTACATTTCTTCCAGCAGTGAATGAAAGTTCCAGTCTATCAATCCACAACCTCACCAGTATTTGTTGTTTGTTGCACTTTTGAACTTTGCTGTTTCTGCTCGGGTGAAATGATATCTCATTGTTGTTTTGATTTGCATTTCTCTAATAACTAGAGATTTTTTTTTCTCCAAGAATGTACAAATGTCTTTTTTTTAAATTAAAAAAACACAAAATAAATTGTCTGTAGGCATGGACAATGACAGCAGTAAACCTCATTACATAGTGTCAACTAAAACCTCTAACTGATGGTTATAGTGATTTTCTTAAACATCAGCCAGCCTTTTCTCCAGTCATTTCCTTCAACTAACTTCTCTGAAGTTATTGAAGAGCAATATCTTGCACTTCCTGTCACAGTTAATTAGTAAGTGGTAGCATGATATGATCAGAATCAGAGAAATCCTGATTGCTTGAGACTTAGGACATCACATTAGGGGCTGGTCAATGGGAGACGGGTGTTGAATGTTGTAAGCAAAAGTAGGAAGGGTTGGTGGTGGAGTAGGGAAAGGGTGGATTTTTTAAAAAAACAAGAACAACAAAACCCCCAAACCCCAAACCAACTAAACATGTAGTCGGGTGGGCAGCAACATTGAATATTGGTCTTTCTAACTGGTAAATGTCTTTCATCTACTCTTTTCTGTAGAATGCTTGTCTGTCAGATACTATTACATATATTTAAAAGTTGAGACAGACTAGGAAGAAGGATGGGCCATCCACTTCTGAAATTACAGGCCTTCGAAAACCCTATGTACAATAGAGCACACTTAGACTATCATTTGGACTAACAGACATGGCAATTGAAACTGAGATCTTAGAAATGGAAACACAGAGAAAGAGGAACAGCTGTAAGGAGACACTAGTGATTGGAACGTGGAATATGAGAAGCATGAATGTAGGAAAATTGGACATTGTTAAGAAAGAAATGGAACGCATAAATATTGACATACTAGGTATTGGCAAAAGGAGATGGCTTGATATGGGACATTTTGAATCAGATGATTATATTATTTACTATGCTGCAGATGAAAAGGTGGGGAAAAATGGGGTTGGTTTCATAATTAAAAAAATAATTTCTAGATCCATCCTGAAATACAATGTGGTGAGTGACAGGATAATATCCATATGCATACAAGGAAGTCCAGTTAATTCAAATATATGCGCCAACAACTAGAGCCAAAGAAGAGGAAATAGAAGATTTTTACCAACTTTTGCAGTCAGAAATTGATCAAACATGCAATCAAGATGCATTAATAATAATGGGGGACTGGAATGCAAAAGTTGGGACCAGGGAAGAAGGATCAGTAGCTGGAAAACATGGGCTCAGAGGGAAAAATGAGGCTGGAGATAGAATGATAGAGTTCTGCACATTCAATGATTTATTCATTGCAAATACCTTTTATAAGAAACATAAACGCAGGCTATACACATAGATTTCACCTCATGGTATGCATAGGAATAAAATAGATTACATTTGTGGAAAGATTCGCTGGAGAAGCTCAATATCAGCAGTGAAAACCAGGCCGGGTGCTGATTGTGGGACAGACCATACTCATATGCAAATTCAAGCTGAAATTGAGGAAAATTAAGTCAAGTCCACGGGAACCAAGATTTGGCCTTATGTCTCTCTCACTCTAATTTCAAAACCATCTCAGGAACAGGTTTGAGGCCTTGAGTACCAATGAGCATAGACCAAATGAGCTCTGGGAGGATATCAAGAAAATTGTCCATGAAGAATGCAAAAGATCATTACAAAGGCTGAAAAAGAAGAAAAGACCAAGATGGATGTCAGATGAGACTCTGAATATTACATTAGAATGCCAAGAAGCCAAAGCTAAAGGAAGAAACCAAGAAATCAAAGAGCTGAAAAATTTCAAAAGACAGTTCACTATGACAAAGCAAGATACTATAATGAAATGTGCAGAGAGCTGGAGTCAGAAAATCAGAAGGGCCAAACTCGCTCAGCATTTCTTAAGCTGAAGGAGTTGAAAAACAAATACAAGGCATGGGTGGCAATACTTAAAGAAACTTTGGGTAGAGTGTTAAATGATCCAGGAAGTATCAAGAGAAGATGGAAGGAGTACACAGAGTCACTGTATCAGAAGGAATTGGCTGACACATAAGAATGTCATGAAATAACATATGAGCAAGAGCCTATGGTGATGAAGGAGGAAGTTCAAATTGCTCTGAAGGAATTGGCAAAAAAACAAAGCTCCAGGAGGTGACAGCATACCAATTGATTTATATCAACAAACAGACATTGCCTTGGATGTGCTCACTAAGTTGTGCCAGGAAATCTGGAGGACAGCCAGCTGGCCAACTGACTGGAAGAGATCGATATTTGTTCCCATTCCAAAGAAAGGTGACCCAAAAGAGTGTGGAAGTTATTGAACAATATCATTGATATCACATGCAAGCAAGATTCTGCTGAAAATTATCCAAAAACGCTTGGAACAATATGTCAACAGAGAACTGCCAGATGTGCAGGCTGGATTTAGAAGAGGTCGTGGTACTAGGGATATTATAGCTAATGTAAGATGGATCTTGGCAGAAAGCAGAGGATACCAGAAGAATGTCTATCTATTTGTGCTTCATTGACTATGCCAAGGCTTTTGACTCTGTGGATCACAACAAGCTATGGCTGACTCTGAGTAGAATAGGAATCCCAGATCATTTGATCGTGCTAATGCGAAACCTATCCTTGGACCAAGAGGCAGTCGTCAGAACAGAGTAGGGAGACACTGGATGGTTCAAAATCAAGAAAGGGGTCCGTCAGGGATGTATTTTGTCTCCATCCCTTTTCAATCTGTATGCAGAACAGATCATCCGAGATGCTGGGCTGTACGAGGAGGAATGTGGCATCAGGATTGGTGGAAGAATCATCAACAACCTGCATTATGCAGATGACACAACTCTGCTTGCTGAAACTGAGGAGGACCTGAAGCGCTTCCTGCAGAAGGTCAAGGACTGCAGTCTTCAATATGGATTGAAGCTCAATATCAAGAAAACAAAGATTCTCACCACTGGGCCAATTGGCAGCATCAGTATGGATGGTGAAGAGATTGAGATAGTTAACAGTTTTAGTTGACTTGGCTCCACAATCAACATTCTTGGTAACAGCAGTCAGGAAATCAGAAGACGAATTGCATTGGGAAATTCAGCTGTGAGGGACTTCTCAAGAATACTGAAGTGCAACGACGTCAGGCTGGAGACTAAGGTGCGCCTGATCCAGGCTATAGTCTTTGTAATTACGTGCTATGCATTGGACAGTTGGACAGTTAATAGGCATGATAGAAAGAGAATTGATGCCTTTGAGTTGTGGTGCTGGATAAAAGTGTTGAATATACCATGGACTGCTAGGAGAACAAACAGGTTTGTCCTGGAGAGGGTGAAGCCAGAACGTTCCCTAGAGTCAAGGATTCTGAAACTTTGTCTGGCATACTTTGGGCATGTTGCAAAGAGGGACTGGTCCTTGGAGAGGGACATCATGTTTGGGTGAGTGGAAGACCCTCAATGAGATGGATCTATTCTGTGAGTGGAGTGGTGGGAATGAATGTGTTTGAGACAGCGAGGCTGGCGCAGGATAGAACGGCTTTTAGGGCTCTTGTACATAGGGTCGCTATGAGTCGCAAATGACTCTATGGCACATAAGAACAACAACAAAGCACTGTTCTCGGAATCAAAACATGCTTCCTTCCATACTACCACCCATTCCATTCATGCCAGGGTCTTTCTCTTCTTTAGGAATTTCTGTGAATATAACTTCTGCTGTGGTTAATGGAGAGGCAACAACAGCAGCACCCCACAAAGCAGTTCTTACCACCTTAGTTGGAGCAATGATTCCTTTTCTCTACCATATTCACAAAACCTTGAATCATAGCGTCAACCAATTTCTGAGCAACTCTGCAAAATTTCTCAATTATCAAGGATCCTTCAACACCTGCATTCTTAGCAATGGTCACTGCAGGGATTTTGCATGTTCTTTTAATAGTTCAATACCATTTTTAAAAAATCATTAACTGGAGTGAGTGATTCCAAAGCTGGAATGCACCAAAGCAGAGCACAACCTCCTCTAAGAACAATGCCTTCTTCAACAGCAGCTTGTGTTGCATTAAGAACATCTGTAACGCTGTTTTTCTTTTCATTTATTTCCACATCACTTGTCCCACCAACTTTCAGCATTGCTACTCCATTTGAAAGTTTTGCCAGATGTTCTTTCAGTTTTTCCTTTTCATATTTACTAGTTGTAATGTCTAACTGCTCAATGATTTCTTGAAATACGTTTTTCTTTTTGAGCCTTGCCACCTTTGCCTTTCAAGAGCACAGCATCATCTTTTGCCACAATGACCTCTCTAACTTTTCCTAAGTCATGAGGCTGAACACCTTCAAGATTAAGGGTCAATCCCTCTTCTCCAAACACTGCTCCACCAGTAGCAATTGCCATGTCTTTAAGCTAGTTCTTTCTACTGTCACCAAAACCTGGAGCTTTGACTGCTACAACCTGAAGCCCAACTTTTAGCCTATTTAATTTAAGAGTACTTAGAGTTTCTCCATCAACATCTTCGGTAATTATGACCGAAGGCTTATGTTGAGCATTGGCAATTTCAAGAGCAGATACAATGGACTAGAAATTTTCTTTTCACTCAAAACTTATGCATCCTGGAATTCACATTTTTTACCTTTTGATGTATTAATAAAATATGGGGAAATAATAGCCCTGGTCAAACATCATGCTTTCAATAATGTCCAATAAATCATTCAGTGTTTTTCCATCCTTTACTGTGTGATGACACTCTCTCTCTCCCAATTTTTTTCATTGCATCTGAAATGATGGTGCCAACTTCTTTATCTCCATTTGCAGAAATTGTGGCAACTTGAGCAATTTCTTCAGGCGTTATCAGAGCTTTAGATTGTTTCTTAAGCTCAGGAATTACAGCATCAACAGCCAAAATCACACGTCTCCTGATTTCCACTGGTTTAGTACCTTAGCTAATCTTCTCAAAGCCTTATTTGACAATAGTGTGTGCTAATACAGTATCTGTGGTAGTACTATCTCCAGCCTATTCATTTGTGTTACTGGCAACATCCTGAACAAGTTTGGCCCCAATATTTTTTTGTATTTTTAATTCAAGTCAATTGACTTTGCAACAGTTACACCATCCTTTGAGACTTTGGGATTTCCTCTACTCTGTTTAATAATGATTATTCTTCCCTTTGGCCTCATAGTAATAGCTACAGCATCAGCCAATGCTGTAAGGTTTATACCTTGAAGCATTAAGGCTTGAGCATCTGCACCAAATTTGATCCTGAGTTAGGTGTGGAGCCAGTGTCCTAGACACTGGTCTCATCTGCCAAAGGATGGCTGGTAATTGGAGCATCTCTGCAGGGCGGCCAGCAAGCAGGAGGCCATCAGGGAGGAGTGAGGGACAGAGTGCAAGATGCACACTGCAATAGCTAGGGATTTTGAACATTTCTTCATGTGTTTATTTGCCATCTGAAGTTCTTCTTTGTTCACGTGTCTATTCATATCATGTGCCCATTTTGCGTTTGTGTTCTCTACCTATTCTATTCTCTACCTATTCTCTACCTATTGTGTTCTCTATTGTTGAAGTGCTAGAGTAATGATATAAATTTTAGATGAATCCTTTATCAGATATGTCATTGTCAAATTTTTTTCCCAGTCTGTGGGTTTCCTTTTGGAGGAGATTTTTTTATGTGCATCCTTATGGTTTTTAGACGATTGGATTTGCCTATTTTCTCCTGGTTGTAGGTTTTAATCATGCTTGTAAATATATTCATGAGATAGATTAGGGATTCTAGAATTGTTCCTGGCTTTTTTTTTCTGATGAATTTTACAGTCTTTAGTGGTGTGAGGTATGCACCTTGCTTTAGTTTTCTGTAGGTGGTTTTCCAGTTTTGCCGATACCATTTGTTAAAGACCCTGTCACTTTCCCCCTTAATGGATTTCATCTACTTGTCAAAAGTCAGTTGATAATAGGTAGACAACTTGACTTCTGAGCTCTGAATTCTATTCCATTGATCTATGTGTCTGTTGCTGTACCATTACCATGCTGTCTTGACCACCAAGGCTGTGTAGTAAGACCTGAGATCAGGAAGTGAGATGCCTCCTATCTTGTTTCTCTTTTTCAGTAATGCTTTGCTTATTTGGGGTCTCTTTCCACTCCAGACAAAATTGGAAATTTTCTTTTTCCTCTCATAGAAGAATGGAATTGGTATCTGTACTGAGACTGCACAGAATTTGTAGATTGCCTTTGTAGAATTGTCATTTCCAGGATATTGAGCTTTCCTACCAATGAGCACAATATCTTTCTCTAGATCTCTTTTTGTTTCTTGAAGTAAATGTTTTGTAATTTTCCTCATATAGTATGCAATCTTGAGATTGTTGTTGTTAAGTGTTGACTCATAGATGACTCATAGTGACCCTATCAATGAAAGACATGAAAACTTGTATAACTTTCATTTCTCCAAGTTAATAGCATTTCCAGAGGCAAGCTATTTCAGAAGTGGATGCCACTCCTGCTTCCAAGCTTGTTTTAATTGGGGAACTCCACCAAACACTGTTCACCATGGTTAGATATGGTAATTGGTGTTGCATGTTGGGTTTTTTTAAGCTCCTTTTCTATTTCTCTTTGCTATTTCAGAGAAATCCAATGGATTTTTGTATGTTAATCTTGTATCTTGCTAATTTGTGGAAATGGTCCACTATGTCCAGCAGGTTTTTTGCTGATTCTTTAGGGTTTTCTAAGAATACTATCATATAATTTGCATATAGAAATAGTTTTATCTCCTTGTTGCCAATTTGGATGCCTTTTATTTCTTTCTCTTGCCTTATTGCTTTTGCTAAGATTTACAATACAATATTGAATAACGGTGGTAATAGAAGGCTTCCTTGCCTACTTCATGTTCTCAAGACTTTAATCACTCTCCATTGAGAACAATGTTGGCTCTTGGTTTTGCATATATATTTTTCACTATATTGAGGACTTTCCCCTTTATTTCTATTTAGTTGAGATTTCCATTTAGTTGAGTGTTTTAATAAAGAAAGGACTTTGGATTTTGTCAAACGCCTTTTCTGCATCAACTGATAGGATCAAGTCTCACCTGATGACGTCTTCTCTCCTGAAGTCTAATGTCTTCCTTCGTCTCTGAAGTGGTGCATGACCAGGGGTGCAAACTTAAGCAGTTTCTGTTCAGGGGGCTTTGAAGGCAGCTCTCTCTCTCGTACCTCAGCGTGCCAGCTAAGAAAGTGAGTCTCTCTCCTGCTTGTACCTCCTTGTCCAAACTCTATTGTCCTTTTTCATCCCTGGGATGGCCCCAAGGCAGCAGGAATCCCTAAATGGAGGAGCGTTTCTCCAGGGGAGTTTCAAGCCCTTCTCTCCAGGGCTTTTTGTTGCTGCTGTTGGAAGGTTTTTGTTTTTTTTTTTTAAATAATCCGTTCAATTTATTATTTTGTGATTGTTGTGTTCAGGTGTTTTATTTCTGTCTCTGTAGGTAGGTTGTGAGTTCATTTGTCCATTTCCTCTACGATTTCATATTTGTTTGAGTATAGCATTTAATAAAGCTTTATTATATTTTATTATTTATTTTTTTATTTCAGTTGCTTCTTTTATGACATGGTGTCTCTCATCTTTTATTTGGATATTTGTGCCTTTTCTTTCTTTTCCTTTGTTAGCTTTGCTAGTGGTAAGAAGCTGCACTGCAATCCTGAAGACATATGGTTCAACATCACCAGGTGCTCCATGGCAGAAGGATGGGCAATTTCCTCTTGTGTGTTTAACTGCCTCTGAAAACTCATCAGAGGGTCAGCTATGAGTTGATTCTGACTCTATGGTATACAACAACAGCAACAGTGGTTTGTCAATTTTTTTCGACTTTTTACACAAAACCAACTCCTGGTCTTGTTGGTAGTTTCAATTGCTTTTCTGTTTGTTATTCTTTATTTCTGCCTGAATATTTATAATATCCTTTCTTTTAAAGGTTGTCATATTTACTTGTTGTTTTTATATTTGTTAGAATGTTGGATTAAGTAATACATTTTCATTCTTTCTTTCCTTTTGCTGTGTTTGCTTATTGCTATGTGTTGACCTCTAAGTACTGCTTTGGCTGTTTTCCAGAAGGTTTGGTAAGTTGTATTTTCATTCTCAATTTCAGAAATTTTTTTATTTGTTTTCTTTTGTTATTGTTATTTTAAAAATTGATCTTATGTGCTTTATATACAGAATTTGTGTAAATCATGTTTTTTGATTAGTTTTCTTTTTATGAAAATTTTTATTTCATTTTTTAAAATTCATTACCCACTCATGTTCAAGCAGGGTATTGTTCGCCTTCCAGATGCAGTTTTCCTCCTTTATCCTCTTGTTGTTTACTCTAATTTTGTAACATTGTAGTCTGAGAAAATGCTTTGTATTAGTTTGACATTAAAAAAAATTATTGAGGCTTTCTTGGTGACCTAAAATATGATCTATTTTGGAGAATGTTCCATAAATGCTGGAGAAGGATGTATACTAAACTTTTTTAGGGTGCATTAGCCTATATATATTTATGTGTGTGTGTGTGTGTGTATCTGTGTATATGTATATATACACACATATGTGTATATATACACACATATATATATATATGGTTATATATGTATGTATGTATGCATATGTGTATGTGTGTGTGTGTTGTTGTTGTTCTTGTTATGTGCCATCAAGTCATCTGCGACTCATAGTGACCCTATGTACAACAGCCCTAAACTCTGATCTATCCTGTACCAATCTTGTCATCTATGGCACCCTATGCCCGTTACCTCAATGACTGAATCGATCCATCTCATAGGGGGTCTTCCTCTCCTGCACTGTACCTCCACTCTCCCAAACATTATGTCCCTCTCCAAGGACTGATCCCGTCTTGCAACATGTTCAAATTATGTCAAACGAAGCTTCAAAATCCTTGCCTCCAAGGAGCAGCCTGGCTTAACCCTTTCCAGGACGAACCTGTTTGTTTTCCTAGCAGTCCATGCACCACAGCTCAAAGGCATCAATTTTCTTTCTATCATCATTAGTCATTGCCCAGCTCTCTAATTGCAAAGTCCATGGCCTGTATCAGGAGCACCTTAGTCTCCCAGACTGATATCGTTGCTCTTCAGTACTTTGAAGAGGTCTCTAACAACAGACTTTCTCAATGCAATTCATCTTTTAATTTCTTGTTTGCTGGTATAAAGAATGTTGATTGCAGAGTCAAGCAAATTGAAGCTGTCAACAATCTCAATCTCTTCACCATCTATCATGATGCTGCCAATTGGCCCAGTGGTGAGAATCTTTGTTTCCTTGATGTCGAGCTTCAATCTATATTGAAGGATGACGTCCTTGACCTTCTGCAGGAAGCGCTTCAGGTCCTTCTCAGTTTCAGCAAGGAAGGTTGTGTCATCTGCATAACACAGATTGTTGATGAGTCTACCTCCAATCCTGATGTCACACTTCTCCTCATAGAGCCCAGCCACCAGGATAATCTGTTCTGCACATAGATTGAAAAGATAAGGAGATAGGATACATCCTTGATGCACACCTTTCCCAATTTTTAACCATGCAATGTTTCCTTGCTCTGTTCTGACGACTGCCTCCTAGTCCACATATAGGTTTTGCATAAGCACAAACAAGTATTCTGGGATTCCCTTTCTTCTCAGAGTTAGCCAAGTTTGTTGTGATCCACACAGCCAAATGCCTTTGCATAGTCAATTAAACACAGATCCACTGGTACTCTCTGCTTTCAGTCGAAATCCATCTGACATTAGATATAATATCCCTAGTGCCATTACCTCTTCTAAACCCAGCCTGCACATCAGGCAGTTGTCTATTGATGTGCTGTTTTAGTTATTTTTTTATAATCTTCAGCAGAATCTTGCTTGCATGTGATATTAATGATATTGTTTGATAATTTCCACACTTTGTTGGATCACTTTTGTTTGGAAAGGGAACAAATATCGATGTCTTCCAGTCAGTTGGCCAGGTGGTTGTCCTCCAGATTCCTTGGCACAGCTTGGTAAGCACATCTAGGGTAGCATCTGTGTGTTGAAATATGTCAATTCGTATGCCATCAATTCCTGGGCATTGTTTTTTGCCAATTCTTTCAGAACAACTTGAACTTCTTCCTTCACCATCACAGGCTCTTACTCATACATTGTTTAATGAAATTCTTCTGTGTCTGCTAATTCCTTTCGGTACAATGACTCTGTATAGTCTTTCTATCTACTTTTAATGCTTCCTGGATCATTTAATATTCTGCCCAAAGCATCCTTAAGTATTGCAACTCGAGGTTTGAATTTGTTCTTCAGTTCCTACTGAGCAAGTTAGGCCCTTTTTATTTTCTTTGAGAATCCTATGTACAACAGAGCACGCTTGAACGAACAGATATGGCAACTGAAGCTGAGCTCTCAAGTATGGGAACACACAGGAAGAGGAACAGCTGTAAACAGACGCTAGTGAATGGAACCTAGAATGTAAGAACCATGAATGTAGGAAAATTGGATATTGTTAAGAAAGAAATGGAACACATAAATATTGACATACTAGGTACTGGTGAAATGAGATGGACTGGCATGGGACATTTTGAGTCAGAGGATCATAAGATCTACTATGCTGGAGATGAAAAGGTGAGGAAAAATGAGGTTGTTCTCATAGTTAAAAATGTCATTTCTAGATCCATCTTGAAATACAGTGTTGTGAGTGACAGGATAATATCCATATGCATACAAGGAAGTCCAGTGAATATCACCATCAAATATATGCACCAAGAACCAGAGCCAAAGAGGAGGAAATAGAACATTTCTATCAACTTTTGCAGTCAGATATTGTTTGAACATGCAATCAAAATGCATTAATAATTATGGGTGACTGGAATGCAAAAACTGAGAATAGAGAAGAAGGTCTAGCAGTTGGAAAACATGGACTTGGTGACAGAAATGAAGCCAGAGATAAACTGATAGAATTTTGTACAATCAACGACTTATCCATTGCAAATACATATTATAAGAAACATAAACACAGTCTATACACATGGATTTCACCTGATGGTATACATAAAAATCAGATCGATTACATCTGTGAAAAGAATCACTGGAAAAGCTCAATATCAGCCATGAAAACTAGGCCAGGTGATAATTGTGGAGAAGACCACCAACTACTAATATAAAAGTTCAAGCTGAAGGAAGTAGCTAAGAGAATACGCCATCCCCTTTTCCTTATGAATCAGGGTGAAGTCTCTCTCAGGGAGGAGTGATAGGGAATGGCAAAGGACACACTGACAAAGGAGATTAATCAGAACTGGCTTTGACAAGCACTGGGCAATTGGACAATTAAAACAGACTTTCAAGGAGGGGGAAGAAGAATGAACTGGGGAGGAGGGTAGAAAAAATAGTGCAACAATGAATGAATGAGAACCCCAAATCTCTGTAAATGTTCATTAAAAGTAATAAAATTTAATAATTAAAAAAAAGAAACAAACACTTAAAAAAAAAAGTTCAAGCTGAAGCTGAGGGAAATTAAATCAAGTCCAAAGGAATAAAAATCTGACCTGAGTCTTTCCCATATGAATTTCAAAATCATCTCAGGAACAGGTTTGAGGCCTTGGACATTAATGAGCTGTGGAAGGATATAAAAATATTATCCTGTTGGGGAAGATTTTGGATGTGCATAGGGATTTGATTCTTAGAAGGTCCCATTCATCTGTTTTATCCTCTTCTGGCTGTAGATTTTTCAGGATGCTTGGAAGACTGTTTATGGTGTGGATTATGACTTCTAGAGTTCTTCCAAGCCTTTCTTTAATGAAGTTTGCAGTCCTTGGTTTTATTCCTAGGTCCATGATCCACTTTGAATTGGTTTTTGTGTATGGAGTGAAGTGTGGATCTTGCTTGAGTTTTCCACAGATAGTTTTCCAATTTTACCAACACCATTTGTTAAAAAAACTGTCATTTCCCCACTTAACTGATTTCATCTCCTTGTAAAAAATCAGTTGACCATAGGTAGATGGGCTGATTTCTGGGTTCTCAATTCTATCCCACTGATCTATGTGTCTGTCATTGTACCAGGACCATGCTGGGTTGACCACCAAAGCAGTGTAGTAGGATTTGAAATCAGGGAGCGAGATGCCTCCTACCTTGTTTCTCTTTTTAAGGAGTGTTTTTGCTTACTCGGGGTCTCTTTCCATTCCAAATGAAATTGGAGATGACTTTTCCATGTCATTGAAGAATGGAATTGGTATTTGTATTGGGGTTGCATTGAACATGTAAATTCCCTTTGGTAGTATTGTCATATTTACAATATTGAGTCTTCCTCTCCATGAGCAAGGGATATTCTTCCACTTCTCCAGGTCTCTTTTTGTTTCTTGTAGTGATGTTTTATAATTTTCTTTGAATAGATCCTTTGTGCTTCTGGTTAGATTTACTCCCAAGTATTTATCTTGTGATTAGCTGTTGTGAAGGGTATTGTTTTTCTTAGCTCCAGTTCTGTATT
>NW_006399989.1:2570974-2578328 GCF_000299155.1 Elephantulus edwardii
TGTGTGTGTGCGTGTACCGTCAAATCAGATCTGACTGGTACAGGAGGAGATTGCCCCTCCTTCCCCGGCAGAGCATCTGGTGGATTCGAACCGTGCACCTCTGGGATTGTAGTTGCAGCTTCTTGCCACTAGGCCACCAGAGCTCCCCTATGGGTTTTCTAACTATATCATCTCTATATAGAGATAATTTTACCTCCTCTTTGCCAATTTGGATACCTCTTATTTCCTTCTCTTGTCTTATTGCTATCGCTAAGACTTTCAATACCATATTGAATAGGAGAAGTGATAGTGGGTACCCTTGCCTATTTCCTTTTCTCAAGAGGAATGCCTTTAATCTCTCTCCATTGAGAATAATATTGGTTCTCGGGTTTGCATACATGCTTTTTACTATGTTGAAGAAATACCCCTCTAATCCTATTTTGTTGAGTGTTTTACTCAGGAAAGGGTGTTGGGTTTTGTCAAAGGCCTTTTCTGCATCAATTGATAGAATCATGTGGTTCTTGTTCTTTGCTTTGTCAATGTGGTGAATTACATTGATTGTTTTTCATATGTTGAACTATCTTTGCATATGTGTTATGAATCCCACTTGGTCATGGTGAATTTTTTTTTTTAATCTATCGTTGGATTCTACTGGCCAGTATTTTATTCAGGATTTTTCCATCTATGTTCAAGAGAAATATTGGCCTATAGTTTTCTGTTTTGGTGATGTCTTTGCCTGGCTTTGGTATCAAGGATATGTTCGCTTCATAGAATGAGTCTTGGAAAATTCCATCTTTTTCTATTTTTTTAAAATAGTTTATGTAGAATTTGTGACAGTTTTTCTCTAAATGTTTGATAAAATTCACTTGTAAAAACTATCTTATCCAGGGTTTTTTTGTTTGTTTTTGTTTTGTTTTGTTTTTTCTGGAAGTTGTTGTATTACCTTCTTATTTTGTAATGATCTGGTCTGTTCAAGTGTTCAATTTCAGTTGGTGTCAGTTTAGGTTGTTGTTGTTGTTGTTATGTGCCGTCAAGTTTAGGTAGATTGTGATTTTCTAAGTATCTGTCCATTTCATCTAGGTTTTCACATTTGTTTGAGTATAGTTTTTCATAATATTCCATTGATAGTAATTTTATTTTACTTTGTTCTGTTGTGATTTTGCCCATTTCATCTTTTATTTGGATTATTTGTGTCTTTTCCTTTATTAATTTTGCTAGTGGTTTATTAATTTTATTGACCGTTTCAAAGAACCAACTCCTAGTTTTATTGATGGTTTTGTTTTTCAGTTTTCTATTTCATTTATTTCTTCTCTAATTTTTATAATTTCAGGTTTTTTAGAGGGAGTCGAGTTTTCTTGCTGTTCTTATTCAATTTGTTGGTCATTTTTTCCTGCCTTTGATGTGTTTGCTTATTGCTATAAATTGACCCCTGAGTACTGCTTTGGCTGTTTCCCAGAGGTTTTGGTAAGTTTGCTTTCATTGTCAGTTATTTCAAGAAACTTTTTCATTTCACTTTTAATTTCTTCTTGTACCCACTCATGTTCAAGCAAGGTGTTGTTCAACTTGCAAATGTATGGCTTCTCCTTTATCCTCTTGTTATTAATTTCTAATTTTGTAGCACTGTGGTTTGAGAAGATGCGTTGTATTATTTCTATGGTGTTGAATTCATTGATTCTTGCCTTGTGGCCCAAGAAGTGATCTATTCTGGAGAACGTTCCATGCACATTGGAGAAGAGGGTATATTCTGCTTTTTGGGAGTGTATTCACCTAAAAATATCTATGCGATCGAATTGGTTTACTGTGTGGTTTAATTTTTCAGCATCTCTGTTGAGTTTCTTTCTAGTAGTTCTAAACTTCTCCAACAGGGTAAAAAGGGAAGCTACAGACTTGGAAAAAATATTTGGTAATAACATGTCAGATAAGTGACTTATATCTAGAATTTATAAAATAGGTGAGCACCACAACAAGATAATGGTAAATAATCCAATTGAAAAATGGGCACAGGATATGAACCGACACTTCACAAGAAGATATTCAGATGACTAACAAGCACATGAAGAAATGTTCAAATTCCCTAGCTCTAAGAGAGATGCAAATTAAAACAACTATGAGATATCATCTCACCCCAGACAGAATAACAAAATTTAACAGAACAGCAAGCAACAGATGCTGGTGAGGTTGTGGGGAAACTGGAACCCTTATTCACTGTTGGTGGGAGTGTAAAATGGTGGTGCAACCTCTGTGGAAAGCAGTATGGCGCTTTCTCAAAAAGTTGCAAATAGAGATACCATTTGACCCAGCAATTCCACTACTAGGAATATACTCCAATGATACCGTAACTGCCAGTCAAGCAGATATATGCACACTCATGTTCACTGCAGCTTTGTTCACAGTAGCAAAGAGTTGGAAACAACCTAAATGCCCATCAACAATGAATGGAGAAGCTCTGATATATTCACACAATAAAATACTATGCTGCAGTGAAAAACAAAGAACTCATGAAATATTATTCAAAATGGATGACCCTGGGCGTCACAAAAGGACAAATACTGCATAGTTTCACTGTTGTGAAATGGGACTAACATTGGGGTTGAGGGGAGACTGAGAAAGAGTGGACAAATAATGTATACTGTATTGAAACAGATGAGGGAGAGAACTGTTTAAAAGTGATATATGACTAGGTATTATTATCATTACGGGAGTGCATTTGAGGGGAAGGATTATATAGAAATGAAATAATTTTTCTTTAACTTTTCAAAGAGAAGAGCGAATGGGGGGAGGGGTGAGTAGGGAGAAAAATGCAATAATGAATGAACGTAAAGAAGTATTGATGATTTAATGAAAATGCAGTATGCTTTGCAAACATTCACTCAAATAATAATAAAAAGTCTTTTTTAAAAAAGAATATCATCCAGGAAGAATACAAAAGGCCATTACAAAGACAGAGGAGGAAGAAAAGACCAAGACGGATGTCAGAAGAAACTCTAATATTGCACTGGAGTGCCGAGAAGCCAAAGAAAAGGGAAGAAATCAAGATGTGTGTGTGTGTGTGTGTGTGTGTGTGTGTGTGTATTTTATATATATAATCGAGTTGATACAGTTTAATTCTTCAGTAGTGTATTGAATTCTCCTACTAGCATCGTGGTACTCCTTTTTCTTTCTTCTTTTTTTACTTTTTTTTTAATTTTTTAGATTTTATTAATTTTAATGAACATTTACAGAGATTTTGGATTTCCATTGTTGCACTATTTTCTCTACCCCCCCCCAGTTCGTTCCTCTCTTTTTCTTTCTCCCTTGAAAGTCTGTTTTAATTGTCCCATTGCCACAGTGCTTGTCAAAACCAGTTCTGATTAATCTCTTTTGTCAGTGTGTCCTTTGCCATTCCTTATCACTCCTCCCTGAGAGAGATTTCACCCTGATTCATAAGGAAAAGGGGGTGGCGTATTCTCTTAGCTACTTTCTGCTGAAAAGGGACGCTGTAGGTTTCAGGGTGGAAATCTTCTCTCACTACTCTAAAGGGCCCCTTTGGCAATAGGAAACATGCAGACTATTGTGGAGATTGATTTTGGAATTTAGATGCACTGTTATCAATTGTGCTTAGCCATACATGTTCATATCCTTGAAGATGCATCATGGAACTGTTGCTGCCTAGAAGACACAAATTTAACTAACAAGTTAAAAGTACGTGAGTCAAAAATTAAAAGCAATAATATTCCAAGTAGAGGTTCTAATAATAGCGCAAATCAAGTTACAGAGGGAAGGGATATTCCTTTTTCAAATATCTTAGTTTCTGCCTTTTTCAGAATGCATCATATTTGATGTACAGTTTTTCTGGGTACAATATTCTTTTTTTTTTTTTTTGCATTAGAGGAAGAGACTTTTATTGCCAGCGAACCTATGGCAGACTAATGTCTTTAAAACTAAGCAGCCTTTGTCTGTACCTTTTATAAGATTACATAGGACTGAATGGGGGGCAATCACCATGTCACCTTTCCATTGGTGGTCCCTGGTTGAACAGTGGGTACAGTATTCTTAGTCAACAGTTCTGTTCTTTGAATTTTTTATATATGTCATTCCACTGTGTTCTTGGTAGCATGGTTTCTGTTGAGAAACCAGCACTTAATCTTATTTGCTCTCCTTTACAGATTGTTGTCGTTATGTGTTGTTGATTTTCCTGTGACCCTATGCACAATCCCTCTTATTTGTTCTCCTTTATAGGTTGTTGTTATGTGCTATTGAGTTTTCTGCAACCCATAGTGACATTATGCACAATAGCTCTGAACCCATCCTATCCTGAGACAGTCATACTGTCTCTGACACACCTAACCCCATTATCTCAGTTACTGGGTCAATCCATCTCATCCAACATCTTCCTCTCTTGTGCTGTCCCTCTCCCATTCCAAGTATGATGCCCATCTCCCAGAACTAATCTCTCCTTGCTTTATAAGTTGCTCTTTGTTTTTCCCTAGCTGCTGTCAGAATTATCTCCTTGTCTTTGCAGAAAATTTGCTTTGATATGCCTTGGTGTTTTTATTTTGGGGTCTATTCTATATGAAGTTTGCTCAGCTTCTTGAATGTTTATTCTATCATTCTTCATGATACCTGGAAAGTTTTCTTCTAGTAACTCTTCCATAACTTTCTCAGTGCCTTTTTTTATGTTCTGGAATTTCAATTATGTATTTCTTTTGATGGTGTTCTACATTATTCTTTGGATTTCTTTATTTCTCCTCCTTTTGATTCTGCTTTTTGCTGTAGTAGGTCAGAACTGAGAGTTCTGTCTTCTGTTTTGCTGATTCTATGCTCCATCTCTTCAGTTCTTCTCATATGTCCCTCCAACATGTTGACAGGTTCTAAGACACTGGTCCTAATATTCTGGATTGCTGTTTCTTGTTGGCCTAGGGTTTCCACGTTGCTTCTGTCTATACTGTCTTGAATTGTTTGTGTGTGTGCATGCGCATTTTTAAGGCATTCTTATCTTTTGCTTGTAGAATCTTTGAGTTTTTCTTTAATCCATTGAAAGTTCTCACCCACAAGGGGGACCCTGGAGTACATCATGATGAGTGAAATATCTCAGTCACAAAAGGACAAATACTGCACAGCACCACTGTTATAAAGCAGGTCTGACACAGGAGTTTGGGAAGAAAATAGGATAAGAGTGGATAGATAATGACTATTGTATTGTAACAGGTGAAGAAAATAACTGTCTAAAAGGAATATATGACTAGGCAGACTATGTACAATAGCCCAGAGTAAGACGTATATCACTGCAAAGAGGAATGGGGAGGAGGAGGTAGGTGATTGTGCAACAGTGAATGAATATTTTTTTTTTAAAAGTGAACTGGGGGAGGTGGAAGGGAAGGAGAGCAGGGTAAAATGTGCAACAATTAATGAATGGAAATCTACATTCTCTGTAAATGTTAGTTAAAGTCACAATTAAAATAAAATTTTATTTAAAAAAAGTACTCACCCATTGTTCTTTTGAATTCTATAGCAAAAAGTTTCATCTGTCTTTCTGGCTTCAGGAAATAAATTGATTCTGTGTTTTAATCACTTTTTGGGGGGTGTGATGTCTTGCTTTGATTTCATGTCAGGTGTGAAGTTGCTGCAGTTTTCCAAGCCACAGTGAAACAGCAGCACACTGAGGAGGGTGGTGTGCCAGAGGAAAACCCCTTCAGGAGCGTGTCAGTGAGCCAACTCAATTGTATTAAGGGTACAGTGGTATTTAAACTTTTAGTTACATGTGGGTACATTGCCAATAGGGAGAGAACATATATCACAGACGTCATGGATGCTCTGCCTAGCCCCTATCCTCTGGGGGCCATTTTGGACACAAGGCTTGCCTAGTGTGCCATGACAGCTTTATTAGCGAGGAAGTGTGCTCTGTCTGCTTATGTGCACCAATAGGCCCTCACTCAGCTCAGGCTATCACAGGGTGCAATTTTCTCCTTGTCCATGTTTACCTACATGAAGTAGTCTGCTTCTTTCATGTCATTGCCATGATAGAGCTTCTTCTGCTTAGAATCATAGCAGTTCTTGGGTCTGATGACCTTGACTGGGAGGTTCACTGCTCCAGAGGAGAGGAGGGCAATTTACCCTGCTTGAAGATCTTTCGGGTCCGTGGACTCATGGGAAGACTTGCTTCAGGTGAGGAGCTCAACACTCACAGGAGAAAAAGGGCGAGAAAGTCACCCCGACTCTGGTTTTTCTTCTCTGGTCCTGTGTCAAAGTTCACAGTGGCTGGAGAACTCACTATGAAGTGAATTTGCTCTGCCTCTGGTCTTTCCTTTATGGTCCCCCTCCTGGAGAGAAATCTTGCCAAACACTTCTTTTCATTTTTCTTATCACAATTATATAGGGAGCTCTGGTGCTTAGTGGTAATAAACTATGCTGTAATCCCAGTAGCACAAGATTTGAACCCACCAGCTGCTCTGCAGAAGGATGAGCAAGCTCTTCATGTGCGATTGACTGCTTCTGAAAACCTTCTGGAGGGTCAGCTATGGGTTGGTTCCAACTCAACAGCACAGGACATCACCATTATATAATAATAAGACAATATAAGGAATTTCTTTTCACCAGATCATAATATTCATAAATCTCCGGTTTATTCCCTGTTATCTTGGTGTTAGGTTGAGAATGTCCTAACACATTCACATCTGATTTATTGTATAAAGATGCTAGCATACACAGACAAATGCATGCATGTGTGTAGCACATTCAAATTTACACTCACTTTCAGATTTATACCAGCTGTTATGCACAATCACACATTCCAGTCTTCCTCATCTACTTATAAACAGGTATGTGTGTAGGCATCTATCTGTTATAGATTGAATTGTGTGTGCCCTCAAATATGTACTGTAAATCTTAACCCATGGGTCTAAAGGACATTATATTGAGTAAAATAAGTCAATCATAAAAGGACAAACACTGTATAATACCACTGTTCTATTAAAAAAGAATCAACTAGAGAAAATTTTACAAACAGAGAGAATCAACTTGATATCATTTCAGGATGTTGTTGTTGTTATGTGCCATCGAGTTGTTTGCGACTCATAGTGACCCTATGTACAACAGCCCTAACCACTGCTCTATCCTGTCTCAATCGCATCGCCTCTGACACACCCATCCCGATTACCCCAGTCACTAAATCAATCCACCTCATAGAGGGTCTTCCCCTCCTGCGCTGTCCCTCTACTCTACCCACCATGATGTCCCTCTCCAAAGACCCGTCTCTCCTTGCAACATGTCCAAAGTATGTCAGACAAAGCCCCAGAATCTTTGCCTCCAAGGAGTAGCCTGGTTTAACCCTCTCCAGGATGAATCTGTTTGTTTTCTTGGCAGTCCAAGGTACATTCAATACTCTTCTACAGCACCA
>NW_006399989.1:2581063-2589549 GCF_000299155.1 Elephantulus edwardii
TGCTGACATTTTTCTTTTGACCAGTGTCTCTTAAGTTTAGTTGTACTGTCTCCAAGGGAAGTTGACGTGTCCTGTAGAACTCCTGTGTAGATTATGTTTCCCTTCTGGCCGGGTTTTGCTGGTTTTTACCTGGAAGACGCCTCTTTTTACTGTTATCCGAGGTGACCTTGCCCAGTGCCGCCTCCTGTACTCCCTCTCTGGCCGGGTTTTGCTGGTTTTTACCTGGAAGACGCCTCTTTTTGTTGTTTTCCGAGGTGACCTTGCCCAGTGCTGCCTCCTGTCCTCCCTCTCTGGCCGGGTTTTGCTGGTTTTTACCTGGGACACACCTCTTTTTGCTGTTATAGGAAGTAGAAAATTAAGGGATAGACAACAAATGAACACTACTGGAACAGGTAGTGAAGAGAAGGACAATGTGGAAAGATTGGTAGACATTGTGGAGTTTATAATTTAAGATATGTTGTTGTTGTTGTTGTTGTTGTTGTCGGATGCCTTCGAGTCGAGCATGACTCATAGCCACCCTATGAACAAAAGGCCTGAAGCCTTTCTATTATTATTGACATTTATCAAAGTTCACAGAGTTTCTGGGGGAATGTTTAGGAAGTGGATGCCACTTCTGCTTCTAAATTAAATACATGGAATACACTTACACTTAAATTACACTTGATTGACTAAAAAAAAGGGGGGGAAGCTAGGGAAAAGTTTACACACAGACAATGTTGGAAGCTTAACTGGGACAAGAAGGGATGGAGAGTGGAGTAAAGATTGATAAATAGAAAGGTTGAGTGAAGGGGAAGGCATTATACAATGTAGGTTTGATAAGACATTATATTCAACTATGTTAATCAACTGATCTGAATGACTGAATGAAAACCAATAATAAAAATTCTTAACCAATGTACCTCTAATTATAATTCCATCTAGGAATGTGATTCTTTGTTATGTTAGTGAAGAATGTGTTGTCTTTGTTATGTTTAGTAGACACTATTAATATAGAATGTGTTATATCTCTTAAGCAAATAAACAGAGATGGGGAAAGATAGGTGCCAGGCCACATAAAGATGACTAAGTTACTGATGGACAGAAGCTGAAAAAAAAAACCCCAAGAATTACACAATAATGGCTTGATTAATCATAGCAATAAATTAATCACATTAAGCAATGGTAATTAGTGTTATAAAACAAAAAGTTTATGAATGATTATAAAAATCAATATGATTTATAAACCTTTATTCAAATAAAAAAACTAAGCAAAAATATTTAGAAGAGAATTGATGGAAAAGGCAATAAACAATAAGAATTCAGATTTTATAATTAATTAATCAATGGTAATTAATGTTATGAAGTAAAATATGTATGAATGACCCAAAGACATTTTAATTACAGTGGTATATAACAAAATGGATATGAATAAAAAACCAATATGATTTGTATACTCTCACTTAAGTAAAAAAATGAGAGATAAAAAAAATAATTTTATCTTATAGGTGATACAGAGAGAAAGTCTTCCCCTAGAGCTAGTGCTCTAAGTTTGTTTGTTGAAGCCACCCACTTGTGGTATTTCTGCCAAAGCACTAGATAATGAATATAGCATCCACCAACATATTATATAAAGATACACAATATATACACAGAAATACAGATATAATCCATTATAGAAATACAGAACTAGGCAGAGACATATTCCAAAATCACATGAGCACATGCAGACACACATGCGTACTTCTAGATAGATAACTGTCCTGCATGCACAGAGACAAGAAATGGCAGTCAGGAATAACTCCTACTATTCTGTTTACATCTGAGAGATTTAGTGCCCCTTCACAATTCCACTGGCTCTTACAGCAAAAGATAAAATGCCACTATTTTAGACAAACGTATTGGAAATCTGCCTTGTTACACATGTAGCTTGTTACACACGTAACTTTTTATATAAGTACAAGTATGCTTGTACATACAGGCATATCACTAAGGCTCACTACTATACATACAGAGATAGGTAATAGGTGCACAAAGCAATTCAGACTCACATATTCACAGACACTTATAGAGAGACATAAACCCCTACACTCATTCATGTCTACACATAAACTCATACAACATAGATGCACACATCTTAGCACATTGTTATATAGACACAAATCCGCTACACACACTCAGAGAGAAGAGAGAGAGATCCTCCTACACCATCACATATAAACCTTGATACTAACCGTCTTGTATTTCTAGATGCAAAAGACTCACATGACACATTCACATACTAGCCATTGTTATTGTTGTTAGGTGCCGTCGAGTATGACTCATAGTGACCCTATGAACAAAAGATCTGAACCCTGCTCTATCCTGTTCCGTCCTCAATTTTTTTTAACAACAAAATTAAATCACTTTTATTTAAGGTAAACAAAAGGAGTGTGCAAGGTTAAATCCCATGATTAAATACATATGAAAGTAACATACACACTTGACATCAAATCCACAAAGTTAGCTGATTACAAGACAGAAAGGAATGACAAATGGGGAAGCTCCTGCTGTGCAGATTTTGAACACCTGCGGCCTTGAGGATCAGAACCAGCGAGACAGAGCCAAGTTACTCATCATCGAAGTACCTTCCCAAACTCGGAGGGGTGGCAGCTTTTCTGCCGGGTGGGACCGAGGTGTGGTGGGTGGCTCGGTGCCTCTGCACATTCTCCAGAGGCCACCAGCCCAGAGACAAGGGACAGACATGCAGAGACCATAGAACTCAGAGCCAGGACTCCAGGTGACCTGATGGAAGCCCTGCGGGTCCGGGGTCCACCGCTGGTGTGACCTGGACATGGTGGTCAGGGCATGTACCTTCATCTGTCCCTGTCCCAACCTCAGCCCACCCTAGTGGGGCTGCTCTTGAGAGCGAAGGACTGGTGAACGACAGGGTTGGCTTCACAGGTGACAGGTGGCAGACACACTGCTGTGGGCATTAGGTCCCTTGATACCGGAAACGTGACACTCTTCAGGAAACAGGTCACCACGTATGGCTTCAAGGCCGACCCTGGAGCTGAAGGCAGCCTGGGCACCCATGGGCATCAGCGGAGTGTCCCGGCTTGGCTCATAGCTTGTCGTAGGTCATCTCTAGGAACTGTTTGAGCACATCCCGGACGCACTCCCCCTTGGGGTTGGAGAGGAATCTACAATAGCAGCCCTCTGCACAGATGGCAATGACAGCGTTGGGCTCTGTCCCAAAGGCACAGACACATGGGGAGCCCAAGGGAACCTGGAATTTGGAGAAATTCCACTTGGAACTTAAGTATTTTTGGAGGAAATTGGCAGACACTAAGCTGGACTGCTTGTTCCGTTTGGGATCTTCGGCAGCAAAAATTTGCACCTTGCCGTGGTCGCTGGAGACACAGATGAGTGATGCGTCTTGGTTGAAGTTGATGCAGTAGATGCTGGCTGTCTGGGAGTCCCTCCGTAGCTCCTGGATGAGGTGCCCTGGTGAGGTATCAAATATTCTGATGAGGGTCCCCTTCTGAGACTCAGTCGCAATCTGAGTACCTTGTAAATTGAGCGCCGCTAAACTGAGAACTCCTTCATGTGCAGGGATGTCCACAGGGACTTCTCAGTGATGGCCAGGTCCACCAGCTGCACATGACCGGTGTGTGTGCCCTGGAAGGCCAGGAGGGAGTTGTTGCTGTTGGGACACATGACACACAGACCTTTCGGGTTGTAGCAGGTCTCAAAGACATGCAGCTGGTAGGGATTGTATGTGAACGTGAACACCTTGATCATGGAGTCCAGAACCAACACAATTTTGTCGCACCTTAACTTGACTGCTTTGACCTTGGTGGAGAATTCTATCTCAATGACGGCCTTCTTCTTCAGATCATCCCAGATCATCACTTTATTGGTAGGGTACTTTGGCTTTTTGCCCCCGATTAATGCTAAGTAGTTGCAGCGAAACAACATTTCAACGTGGCCTACTCCTCCTTCCAGAAATTCTTGCTTCTCCTCCTTCATGGGTCTGTGTTGTAGACACGGAAGCCATTCTCCATGCCACACGTGGAGCATTCGTGGTCCTGGTTAAAGGCGGCATACAGCAGCCTGTTGCTTTGGGGGTTGCATGGGAGGAGGTTCATGGCGCCCCCGTTGGTCTGCTGCTCCTCGGTGCTGCATGCCATTTCAGGGCCACCGGTGGGGTCTGATTGGACGGGAGCTGGGCCATGGTTGAAAGTTCTGGGCGGATGTGTGTGCATGCTGCAGGCAGTCTGGAGCCCCTCCTCACACTTCTTGACACACAAGAGTCCATTGTGGCAGTCACCGTGTCAATCCACCTGATTGAGGGTCTTCTCCTTCTTCAACCTCCCCACCCTTCCCAGCATCATGTTTCTCTCCTAGCAACATGCCTAAAATAGGTAAAGCAAAGCCTCATCATTGTCTCCAAAGAACACTCCGGCAGCACCCTCTCCAAGACATAACTATTTGTTGTCTTGGCTGTCCATGGTGTTGGCCAGCTCAAAGGTGTCAATTCTTTTTATTTCATCCATATTCATTGTCCAGCTCTCAGATGCATAGCAAGTGATTGGAAAGACTATGACCTGAATCAGACGCACCTTAGTCCTCAAACTGACATCTTTACACCTAAATAATTTGGAGAGGTCCCTAACTGCAGATTTTCTGAGTGCAATGCATTTCCTTATTTACTGACTGCTGGTACCAAGGGTGTTAATTGTGGATCCAAGTAAGATGAAGCTGTTGACAGATTCAATCACCTCTCCATCCATCATGACACTGCCTATTGGTCTAGTGGTAAGAATCTTTGTTTTCTTGATTGAGATACAATCCATAGTGAAGGCTGCATTCTTTGATCTTCTGCAACAAGTGCTTCAAGTCCTCCTCATTTTCAACAAGGTTGTGTCATCTGCATAACCCAGGTTATTGATGAGTCTCCCTCCTATCCTGATGTCACACTCCTCTTCATAGAGTCCAGTTTCTGGGATAATTTGCTCAGCATACAGACTACTGAATAGGTATGTAAAGAGAATGCAACCCTGACACACTCTCTTCTCAATTTTAAACCATGCAGTGTACCCCTGCTCTGTTCGCACAACAGTCTCCTGATCCAAGTACAGGTTCTGCATGAGCACAATTAAGTGCTCTGGGATTCCGATTCTTCTCAGTGTCAGCCACACATGTAATGATCCACACAGTCAAATGCCTTTGCATAGTCAATAAAGCACAAGAAGACATTCTTCTGGTATTCCTTACTTTCAGCCAGGATCCATCTGGCATCAGAAATCATTTGAGAAGCTCAATATTGGCATTCAAAACTAGCCCAGGGGCAGACTGTGGGTAAGATCATCAATTACTCATATACAAGTTCAAATTGAGGCTGAAGAAAATGAAAATAAGTCCACAGGAACCAAGACATGATCTTGAATCAATTCCATCTGAATTTCAAGATCATCTTAGGAATAGGTTTGAGACGTTGAACACCAATGATTGAAGACAAGATGAGTTGTGGGATGATATCAGGATATCATCCATGAAGAAAGCAAAAGGTCATTACAACAACAGAGAAAAAAGAAAAAAGACTCTAAAAATTGCACTGCAGCATCAAAAAACCAAAACAAAAGAAAAACATGCTGAAGTAAAAGAGCTGAATAGAAGATTTCAATGGGAAGCTCAGAAGGACAAAGCAAAGTATTATAATAGAATGTGCAGAGAGCTGGAATTGGAAAACCAAAAGGGAAGACCTCACTCTGCATTTCTCAAACTGTGAGAACTGAAATACAAACTTAAGCCCTGTGTCACAATATTGAAAGATGCTATAGGCAGTATATTGAATAACCCAGAAAGAACCAAAAGAAGATGGATGTAATACACAGAATCACTGTACCAGAAATAACTGATTGACACTGAAAAGTACCATATGAACAGGAGCCAATGATAATGAAGGAGGAAGTGGAAGCTGTATTGAAGGCATTCTCAAAAAAAAAAAAAAGGCCCCAGGAATTGATTGGATACCAAGTGACTTCTTTCAACTAACAGATGCAGGTTTGGATGCGCTCACCAGTCTATGCCAGGAAATGTGAAGGACAGCTGTCTGGCCAACGGATTGGAAGAGGTCCATATTCATTTTCATTCCCAAGAAAGGTGATCCAATGCAAGCAAAATATTGCTGAAGATCATTAAAAAACCAGCTAAAACAGTACATAGAGAACTGACAGACTTCAAGTAGGATTTAGTAGAGGCTGTGGCACCAGGGATACCATTGCTGATGTCAGATGGATCCCAGCTGAAAGTCAGGAATACTGACCACTATAAACTTATATATATAATATATTTATATAAACCTATATATTTATGTATCTATTTTAATACATATTGATATACTCAGATAAAAGCACACTCTCATGCACATACATACATATATACCTGATAGGAGCATGCTCACATATGCAGGCATACCAACAACAAAGGTACTATCTGCACTCATATAGACACTACACTATATACATACACACTGGGAAATTACACATAGAGATAAAACACTTCATCCACCACCTAGACACACTCACACACTTATGATTTCTTTTATTACATTTTTAATTTATTTTAATGAAGTTTTACAGAGACTTAGGATTTCTATTCACTCATTGTTGCACCTTTCTCCCTGCCCAACCTCCCCCACCCCCCAGTTCGCTCTTCTCTTTGAAAAGGAAAAGAAAAATTCTTTCATTGTTATACAATCCCTCTGCCCAAGTCCACTCCACTATGCAGCCTTCATTCTGGGCTCCTGTCATGACAATAATACCTAATCATATATCCCTTTTAAACAGTTTTCTCCCTCATCTGTTTCAATGTAGTATACATAATTTATCTCATCTTTCTCAGTCTCCCCCCAATCCCAAAGTCAGTCCCATTTTACAACAGTGGCATTATGTAGTATTTGTCCTTTTGTGACGTAGGTATTTCACTCAGCATAATGTCCTCCAGGGCCATCCATTTTGTATAATATTGCACGAGTTCCTTGTTATTCAATGCAGCATTGTATTCTATTGTGTGAATATACCAGAGCTTCTCTATCCATTCATTTGTTGATGGGCACCTTAGGTTGTTTCCAATTCTTTGCTATAGTGAACACAGCCATGATAAACATGGGTGTGCATATATCTGCTTGGGAGATGGTTATGGTTTCTTTGGGGTATATTACCAGTGGTGGAATTGCTGGGTCAAATGGTATTTCTATTTGCAACTTTTTGAGAAAGTGTCATACTTCCTTCCATAGTGGATGCACCATGTTACACTCCCACCATCAGTGAATAAGGGTTCCAGTTTCTCCACAACCTCGCCAGGATTTGCTGTTTGTTGTTCTGTTAAATTTTGTTATTCTTACTGATCTGAGATAATATCTCATAGTTGTTTTGATTTGCATCTCTCTTAGAGCTAGGGATTTTGAACATTTCGTCATGTGTTTGTTTACCATCTGAATGTCTTCTTTGTTAATGTGTCTGTTCATATCCTGTGCCCATTTTTCAACTGGATTGTTTACCTTTATCGTGTGGTGCTCGAATATTTTATAAATTCTAGACATAAGTCCCTTATCTGACATGTCATTACCAAATTTTTTTTCCTAATCTGTGGCTTCTCTTTTTACCCTGTCAGAGAAGTTTTTGGATGTGCATAGGGATTTAATTCTTAAAAGGTCTCATTCATCTATTTTCTCTTCTCCTGGTTGTAGATTTTTCAGGATGCTTGGGAGATTTTATGTTGTGGATTAGGAGTTCTCACTTATGACTTTATACACACACTTGGACACATGTAAGTAAAAATCCACATATAAGCAAAACCCCACTTCTAGGTACAAATACTCTCATATATGCACAGGTTACGCTCATTCTTTCTCTCTCATACACACATGCGTGTGCAAACACACACACAAATACAGTTAATCTGTCAAATAGATCCATACAAGCACATAAACACATAGAAACTACTCCACTTACGACCTACACTGTTATTTACAAAGTGGCCTATATCAGAAAAATATGTAACATCTTAAATGACATTCATTTAAGAGCTATGTGGTATTCTAAATACTTTTAAATATTAATTAATCCAAGTTTCATACTATCAAGTATTATTATTCCCACTTTACAAATAAAAGACTGAGACAAAAAGAGCAGAGAAGACTTGCCCAAAGTCACAGAGCTAATAAATAGTGAATTAGGATTCAAACTGAGAGTTGGTTCTAGAGTCTTTGCAGATTCAATTTACATATAGAATTGCTCCTGGAAAACCTACAACCAGGAGAAGATAACGTAGATGAATGGGATCTTCTAAGACTCAAATCAATATGCACATCCAAAAACTTCTCCAACAGGGTAAAAAGGGAAGCCACTGACTGGAAAAAAGTATTCGGTAATAATATATCAGATAAGGGACTTATATCCAGAATTTATTAAATACTTGAGCACCACAACAAGATAAAGGTAAATAATCCAATAGAAAAATGG
>NW_006399989.1:2595615-2615328 GCF_000299155.1 Elephantulus edwardii
TTGGCACAGGACAGAGCGGAGTTTAGGGCTGTTGTACATAGGGTCGCTATGAGTCGCAGGCGACTCGACGGCACATAACAACAACAACAACAGTACAGTGCAGTACACACACATACATGTACATGCTCCTTTACTGAAACACTCAAGGGCATTCATAGGCACAAACACACACAAACATAGGCATGTTCACATTTACAGATATTCTAGTAGAGGTAAATATGTTCCAAGAATACACACATTTATATATACACAATCACACACCCTACCCAAATACACTTATCAAACAAAACACCTAGTACACACCATCCAGACAAACCTACACTTAGTTATGTTGTTGTTGTTGTTGTTAGGTGCCGTCGAGTCATAGACGACTCATAGGGACCCTATGAAAGAAAGGCCTGAGTTTCCGGAGGCAAGCCATTTCGGAAGTGGATGCTGCTCCTGCTTCCAGGCTTCTTTTAGTTAGGAAGCTCCAGCCAAGACTGTCCACCATGGGTACCCATTACCATGTTTGGGCCATCACTGTCACAGTGCACTTAGCTATAGACAGATACAAATTCTGAGATATATTCTCCATCCAAATGCACTCAAATCCTCTCACCGGAGCCAAATGGGTTGGGGCAGGCACGGGGGTGGGGTGATCACAAGGGCAGGTCAACCACTTGTGTGACCTCCCTAAGACCTCAGCTCATGACTGGGGTCCTTACTCAAATTCCAGCTGTTCATCTCCCATCCAGTGGTTTTCACTCAGTAGTGCCTTCCCAGTCGCACTTACGCAGGTGTCCTCATGCAGTGGCTGCTGCCCAAGCAGTGTCCTGGGTCCAATAGGACCCAAAAAGTCAAAGACAAATTCCCACCAACCCACTCACCTTTGGCTGGTCTGCAGTGTCCACAAAAGTTCAGACAAATTACCACTGCCTGGCTCGTCCCTGCATAGTCGGTGTGGCCCCAGAGATTTCAGCCAAATTCCCACCAGTGGGCTCACCCTTGGGTGCTCTCCCAGGCAATCAGTGATGCCCCAAAAAACCGAGTCAGGATCCTACCAGCCTTTCTCGGCCAGATCAGTCCCACAGCAGCTCGACTGGTGGCTTTGGGTGATGCCTAGATCCACGACATGGCTTTGTGTTCCTGTAGCTCTGAACGAATTGTTCCGACAAAGTTCTGATTCAAAATCCTACTGTCCACGGCTCACTGTGTTGGTGGATCTCTGTGCAGCGTGAAGGACTCTATAGTGGCCCTGGGGCACCACCTCGGGTGCAGGGCTGTGGCGGGGTTGGGGGGCAGGGGTATAGGTCTGGGGCACCACCACTGGGGGGGGGGCGGGAGGGGGGGCTTGGGTGCCACCAAGGGTTCAGTGCTGGTGGTCCTTTCACAGATGTTAAGCTACCAAGTCACCTGTTCTCAGCACATCAAACTGCCTGAGTTGTTCTCCACCCACGTCCTCTGGCTGTCCATTTTGCTGACATGTCTCATTGCTCAGGGCTGATGGTCCGTCAGGGCTGCCAGTCCATCAGGGCTATTGAGCCCATTTTTATAGTCACTGTGTCAGTCCATCTTGTTGAGGGTCTTCCTCTCTTCATCTGATCCGTATGACGTCTTTATCAAAGGATTGACTACTCCTGATAACATGCCTAAAGTAAGTGAGATGAAATTTCAGCATCCTTGCCTCTAAGGAGCACCCTGGCTGCACTGTCTCCAAGACTGACATGTTTGCTCTTTTGGCAGTCCATTTGATATTCAGTACTCTTCTCCAATACTACAATTGAAAGGTGCAACCCTATTATTCTTCTGCAATCCTTATTCATTGTCCAACTTTGAGATGAATAGGACATAACTGAAGTAACCATGGCTTGGGTGTGGCAGAACTTCATCTTTAAACTGACATCCTTTCTCTTTAGCACTTAGAAGAGGTCCTTGACAGCAGACTTTCCCAATGCATCAGGTATTTTGATATATTTTTGGCTGTTACCATGGGTATTGATTGTGAATCCAAGATGAAACCATTGACAATTTGAGTCTTTTCTCCACCTATCATGATGTTGCCTGTTGGTCTGGTGGTGAGAATTATTTTTTCTCTTGATTCTGAAATGTAATCCATATTGAAGGATATAGTCTTTGATCCTCTGCCCTAGGTGTTTTAAGTCCTCTTCACTTTCAGCAAGCAAGGTTGTGTCATCTGCATAAAGCAAGTTGTTCATGAGTTTTTCTTTGATCCTGATACCACATTATTCTTCATAGAGTCCACCTTCTCCAATTATTTGCTCAGCCATAGATTGAATAGGCATGCGGAAAGGATACAACCCTGGTGCACATATTTTCCCCACTTTTAAACAATGTAGTGTTCCCTTGTTCTGTTTGTACAATGATTTCTTGGTCTTTGTATAGGTTTCAAATTTGCACAATTAAAAGTTAGGGAATTCCTATTCTTCTCAATATTATAGATAATCTACTATGATCTGCACCGAAGGATTCCTGAAGGGGTAATGGCAATATTGAGGAGTCTGCTGTATAAGAAAATGTTACAGGAATCCTGAGGCTCTTGCATGCGAGGGCCCCTTAGGAATGTTGGGGCTGCACATGGCTCTGACTTTTTTCCAGGAATTGCTCTGCGTCAGCACTATCTGATATATAAGCTGTTATCCCTCTGAGAAAAGTTCTGAAGGCTATGGAATGTTTTCCAAGTACATCCCCTCCAACAATTCAAGTCAACAGTCTTTATCAGACTTACTTAAACCATTGCATTCAAGAGTCAAAATATAGTGAGAGAACACAGAGTATCACATGGGTAGTTTAAAATAACTTGCTCCAGCCAAAATATTTTCAGTTTCTCTGTACCCTGAAAAATGTGTATGTGCACTTCAGCACCCTGAAAAATGTATGTGTGCTTTTCAGCAAATGCCTCTCTTTGTGCTATTTTTTTGTCACTGTAGCTTTACAATAATTACAAAGTTCAGCTCTCTATAGGTGCTGCCAGCCTAGAAGAGCTGTGGTCCTTCACCTTCCATATCTCTTGTTATTCTCTGCCTTCTGCAACTCATGAACCCAGAACACTGGGTAAGAAAAGTGCCCAACCACAGGGCATAAAGGTAAGTGAACTAGTGCAACATGAAAAGAGCAAAAGTAGCATGTACGACCAGAGTAGGTGATCTTTCAGGACAGTGGTGAGAAGAAGTTCCTCACACTCTGAATTTTGGTAGAAATCCAGGGGAAGAAGTAGAAAAGATTTCATGAGGTTTCATGGCTGAATCTTTGCATAAAGCTGAAAGTAAGAAACAGTTTCTGTCACCTTTAAAAAGAGCCTTAAGAAGATGCAATCCTGAATTATTATTATTTTCTCTTAATTGGTATGTGTTGAGCCAAAAAGTGCTCTTCCCAGGAAATCATTTACAATTTAAAACATTGTTTAGAAAAAGAAAAAAAGTGCTAAGACTCAAAACAGAAGCCTGTAAGTGTTTATGTTGACTGTTTTGTTTTTGTTTCAGTTTGCCGTGGTTATTTATTTGTTTGTTTGCTTTTTGTCTTAAGTTTAATGTAACAATAAATTTGAGCTCATGCAATTTGATAATTTCAGTAAAAAATATCAGAATGAAGTTTACATAAAAGAAAAATTTCATTTAAAAGATGAAAAAAGTGAAAAATAAGTAATAGAGTGAAGGTAAATAGATAACTTAGAAGCTGCAGCTGAAAATTTTTAAAGGATAAAATCTCTAAATTAGTCAAAAGATTTAAAATAGACTGCATTTGGCAGTCCTAAAGCTGGCTAGCCTGTTTACCTTTGGTAGTCTGGAATGCCAAAGGTAAACACACAACCAGTCTTTCACAGCTGCATAGATAAAGTGACCTAGAAGTTCAAAAGCAAATAAAAAAGAAAAAGAAATTTAGTTCTCAAAATAAATGTGAAGAATAAAAGCTATAAAAGGATGTGTCACAGAAGCCAAATGTCCTTCATTGACTACCTGTAAAATCCCGAAAGCTAAAATTTCTGAAGTCCTAAAAAAAAAAAAAAAAGAGCAGCAGCTTTTCCAAAGCATAATTGCCATGTGCATTATAAGGGAGGGACACCTCCAAGAACAGGTGCAGGGTGCAGCAGTGGCTCCTAACAAAAGAGTAATTGGAGACTTTAAAGCAATTAACAAAAACCCTCTAGTTCTTAAAACTCTTCAGTGTTTGTAACAAACATAGAAATCCAGTAAACAAACTATTTGAATGCTACCAACTAAAGTGAAAACTTCACCTTTGCAAGCAAATACTTATCATACAGATGCAAATAAAATGGGTTATGCAAGTTATACTAATGGTAAAGATAATAAAGTAGTTAAAATTAACTTGACTTCTGTTCAACAATCTGAATTATATGCTATTATTATAATACTGCAAAATAAAAATTTTCCTTTGACTATAGTTACTGATTCACAATATGCTGAGTTTTCTGTAAGCATATGAGGGAGAAAACTGTTTAAAAGGGATATGTGATTAGGTATTATTGTCATGACAGGAGTCCAGAATGAAGGATGCATAGTGGAGTGGACCTGAGGATGGGATTGTAAGACAATGGGGGAACTTTTCTTTTACTTTTCAAAGAGAAGAGTGTACTGGTAGGAGGGGTGGACAGGGAGAAAAGTGCAGCAATGAATGACTGGAAATCTAAAGTCTCAGTAAATTTTCATTGGTATTGCTTTCTTTATTTCCTTCTTTGAATTCTCTTTGTTATTGTAGAGGAATCCTATTGATTTTTTTTGGTATTGATCTTATATCCTGCTACTCTACTGAATTGGCCTATTAACTAACAGTTTTTTGTTGAGTCATTGGGGTTTTTTGTGTACCCTATCATATCATCTGCATATAGCAATAGTTTAACCATCTCTTTGCAGATCTAGAACCTTTTTATTTCCTTCTCTTGTCATACTGCCCTAGGAAGGACTTCCAATACAATATTGAATCGAAAGGGTGACAGTGGGCATTCTTGTCTGGTCCCTGTTTGCAAGGAAAATGATTTTAACCTTTGTCCATTGAGAATGATGTTGGCTCTTGGTTTTGCATATATACTTTTCACTATGTTGAGGAAATTCCCTCCTATTCCAATTTTTCTAAGTGTCTTTATCAGGAAGGGATGTTGGATTTTATCAAATAACTTTTCCATATCAATTGCTAAGATCATATGGTTCTTGTTATTTACTTTGGTTATTTATATGGTGAACTACGTTGATTGTTTTTCTTATGCTGAACCATCCTTGCATACCTGTTATAAATCCCACTTGGTCATGATTAATTATCTTTTGATGTGTTTTTGGATTATATTGGGGAGGATTTTGTTAAGGATTTCTGCATCTATATTCATGAGAGATACTGGTCTGTAGTTTTCTTTCTTGGTAATATCTTTGCCTTGTTTTTGTTATTAGGATTATTCTTGCTTCATAGAATGACTCTGGAAGTGTTCCTTATTTTTCAATTTTTATTTTTTTAAATAATTCAAGCAGAATGGGTGCTAAACCATATCTGAATGTTTGGTAGAATTCAGCTGTGAAGCCATCTGGTTCAGGACTTTTCTTATGGGGAAGTCGTTTTTATGACCTTTTCAATTTTTTCTTTTGTGATGGGTCCTTTCAATTTTTCTATATATATCCTTGTCAATATCGGTAGGGCATGCATTTAAAGTAATTTTTCCATTTCCTCTAGGATTTTGAATTTATCTGAATATAGTTTTTTGGTAGTATTCTGATATTATAGTTTTCATTTTCTCTATTTCTGTTGTGATACCATTTTTAATTGAGTTACGTGTGTATTTTCTTTTTTTCCTTTTATTAAATTTGCCAGTAGTTCATCAATTTTATTGACCCTTTCAAAAAACAAGCTCCTGGTCTTATTGATGGTTTCAATTGTTTGTCCATTTCCTATTTCATTTATTTAAGCTCTTGTCCTTATAATTTCTTTTCTTCTGGAAGTTGTAGGACTAGATTGTTGATATTTTTCTGTTTGTTGAAGATGTTGAGTTAGATCATTGATTCTTCTTCTTTCTTCCTTTTTTTATGTGAGTGACTATTGTTATGAACTGCCCCCCTGAGGACTGCCAGAGGTTTTGGTAAGTAGTATTTTTATTTTCATTTGTTTCAAGGAACTTTTTTTATTTCATTCTTGTGCAAGGAGCTGGAGTCAGAAAATCAAAAGGGCCAAACTAGCTCAGCATTTCTTAAGCTGAAGGAACTGAAGAACAAATTCAAACCTCAAGTTGCAATACTTAAGGATGCTTTTGGGAGAATAGTAAAGGATCCAGGAAGCATTAAAAATTGATGGAAAGAATATACAGAGTCATTGTACCAAAAGGAATTGGTGGATACGGAAGATTTTAATGAAACAATATATGAGCAAGAGCCTGTGGTGACGAAGGAAGAAGTTCAAGCTGTTGTGAAAGAATTGACAAAAACAAGGCCCCAGGAATTGACATATTTCAACAAACAGATGCTGCCTTGGATGTGCTCACCAAGTAGTGCCAAGAAATTTGGAGGACAACCACCTGGCCTACTGACTGGAAGAGATCTATATTTGTTCCCATTCCAAAGAACGGTGATCCCATAGAGTGTGGAAATTATTGAATAGTATCATTGCTATCACATGCAAGCAAGATTCTGCTGAAGATTGTACCAAAATGATTGGAACAGCACATCAATAGCGAATTGTCTGAAATGCAGGCTGAATTTAGAAGAGGACGTGGCACTAAGAATATTATAGCTAATGTCAGATGGATCTTGGCTGAAAGCAGGGTGTACCAGAGGAATGTCTGTCTATGCTTCATTGACTATGCAAAGGCATTTGACTGTGTGTATCACAACAAACTGTGGCTACCTCAGAGATGAAAGGGAATCCCAGAACACTTGATTGTGTTTATGTGAAATCTATACTTGGATCAGGAGGCATTAATAAGAAAAGAGCAAAGAAACACTCCATGGCTCAAAATTGGGAAGGGTGTGCCTCAAGGATGTGTTCTATCTCCATATCTTTTCAATATATATGTGGAACAGATTATCCCAGAGGCTGGGCTGTATGAGGAGATGTGTGGCATCAGAATTGGAGGTAGATTCATCAACAATCTGTGTTATGCAGATGACACAACTCGGCTTGCTGAAACTGAGGAGGACCTGAACCGCTTGCTTGCTACAGAAAGTCAAGGACTGCAGTCTTCGATATGAATTGAAGCTCAACATCAAGAAAATGAAGATTCTCACTACTGGGCCGATTGGCAGCATCATGATGGATGATGAAGAGATTGAGATTGTTGACAGCTTCAGTTTGCTTGGCTCTACAGTCAATGCTCTTGGTACTAGCAGCCAGGAAACCAAGAGACAAATTGCATTGGGAGTGTCTGCTGTCAAGAGACCTCTCCAAAGTACTGAAGAGCAACTATGTCAGTCTGGAGACTAAGGTGCGCCTGATATAGGCCATGGTCTTTGTAATCACTTGCTGCGCATCAGGGAGCTTGACAAGGACTAGGGATGATAGAGGAGAGTTGATGCCTTTGAGCTTAGGTGCTGGAGAAGAGTATTGAATGGACTGCAAGGAGAACAAACAAGTTCACTCTGGAGATAGTGAAGCCAGGCTGCTCCTTTGAAGCAAGGATTCTGAAGATCTGTCTGACATACTTTGGACATGTTGCAAGGCAGTATCAGTCCTTGAAGAGGGACATCATCCTTGGGAGGGTGGACGTGCACTGCATGAGAGGGAAACCCTTGGTGAGGTGGATTGATTCAGTCACTGGTGTAATGGGGAGAGGTGTGTTGGAGACAATAAGATTGGCAAGGGATAGTGCCGAGTTTAGGGCTGTTGTACACAGGTTCGCTATGAGTCGCAAGCGTCTCAACAGCACATAACAACAGCAATAACATTTCTTTTATAACCCAATCATGTTTTAGCAGAGAGTTATTTGGTTTCCATGTGGGCGGTTTTGTAAGCTTTACTATTCTGTGGTTAATTTCCAGTTTTATGGCATTTTGGTCTGAGAATATACTTTGTATTATTTCAATCTTTTTTAATTTGTTGAGGCTTCCTTTGTGTTCTAATATATGATCAGTTCTGGAGAATGTACCATGTGCACTTGAGAAGAAAGTAAATTAACTTTTCTTTGGGTGAAGTACTTTGAATACATACACAAGTTTGTGTTGGCTGCTCGTATAGTTTAAATCTTTTGCATGTTTGTTGAGTTTCTTTTGAGTTGACCTATACTTTGGTGATAGTGGTGTTTTGACATCTCCTACCACTATTGTGGTGTTGTCTGTTTTGCTCTTCAATTCTGTTAACTGTTGTTTTATGTATTTTGTGGGTCTATCATTTGGTGCATAAATGTTGATCAAGGTTATATCTTCTTGATCTATTGTGCCTTTAATCAGTATGTAATGCCCTTCCTTATCTTCAATGGCGGTTTTCTTTCTGAAATCTATTTTATCAGAGATTAGTAATGCCACTCCTGGTTTTTTTTACGTTGCTGTTTGCTTGGTATATTTTCCCCCCCTGCCTTTGCTTTTGAGTCTATCTTTCTCTTCCTTTTTTTGATGTGTCTCTTTTGTAGGCAACATATTGATGGGTTGTTGTTTTTTTTCTATTCTGCTACTCTTTTACACTTAATTGGCTCATTTAGTCCATTCACATTAAGTGCAATTATTTTAAGACCAAGTTTTCCTTTTGCCATTTTGCCATGTTTCTTTTTCTGTTGTTTCTGGTTACTATGGTCCATTCGCTTTCCTGTGTGTAGGACTTCACTCAAAATTTATTGTCGTTTTGGTCTTGTTTTCACAAATTCCTTAAGGCCCTTCTTGTCTGCAAACAATCTAATTTCCCCTTTGAATATGATAGAGAGCTTTGCTGGATATAGGATCCTTGGCTGGCAACTGTTATCTTTCAACTTTCTGTATATGGCATCCCATTGTCTTCTAGCTCCCATGGTTTCTGGTGAGAAATCAGAACTTTATCTAATTGTTTCCCCTTTGTAGATAACTCTTTGTTCTCCTCATGCTGCTTTTAGAATTCTTCCCTTATCTTTTAATTTGGAGGATTTGACTATGATATGTCTTAGTGTTTTTCGTTTTGAGTCCAGTCTATTTGGTATTCTCTATGCTTCTTGGATGTGGATTTCCCCATTCTTCAAAATACCTGGGAAGTTTTCTTCTAGTACTTCTTCTACAATTTTGTCAGTGATTTACCAGTCCCTCCTGTTCTGGAATTCCAATCATAGGTATGTTATTCCATTTGATGTCATCCCACATAATTCTAATGTTTTCTTCATTTTCCTTACATCTCATCTCTGATTTTTCTTCAAGCATGTTTTTTTTTATTTTTTAAGTATTATTAATTTTAATGAAAGTTAACAGAGACTGAGGATTTCCATTCATTCACTGTTGCACTTTTCTCCCTGCCCACCCCTTCCTCACCCAATTAGCTCTTCTCTTTGAAAAGTAAAAGGAAAATTATTTCATTGTTATAAAATCCCTCCCCCCAAGTCCACTCCACTATGCAGCCTTCATTCTGGACTCCTATCATTACAATAATATCTAATCACATATCCCTTTTAAGCAGTTTTCTCCCTCATCTGTTTCAATGCATTATACATTATTTATCCCATCTTTCTCAGTCTCCCCTCAACCCCAATATCAGTCCCGTTTTACAAGTGGCACTATGCAGTATTTGTCCTTTTGTAACTGAGATATTTCACACGGCATAATGTCATCCGGGGTCACCCATTTATAATAATATTGCATGAGTTCCTTGTTTTTCAATGCAGCATAGTATTCCATTGTGTGAATATATCACAGCTTCTCTATCCATTCGTTTGTTTATGAGCACTTAGGTTGTTTCCAACTCCTTGCTATTGTGAACAAAGGCACGATAAACATGGGTGTGCATATATCTGCTTGGGTGGCAGTTATGGTCTCTTTGAGGTATATTCCCAATAGTGGAATTGCTGGGTCAAATGGTATCTCTATTTGCAATTTTTGAGGAAGCGCCACAGTGTTTGCACCATTTTACACTCCCACCAACAGTGAATAAGTGTTCCAGTTTCTCCACAACCTCACAACCTGGAGTAGTGGAAGAATATCCCTTGCTCATGGATAGGAAGACTCAATATTGTGAAAATGGCAATAGTACCAAAGGCAATTTATACGTTCAGTGCAATCCCAATACAAATACCAATCCCATTCTTCAATGAGATGGTAAAGGTAATCTCCAGTTTCTTTTGGAATGGAAAGAAGCCCCGAATAAGCAAAGCACTCCTTAAAAATAGAAAAAAGGTAGGAGGCATCTCACTCCCTAATTTCAAATCCTACTGCACTGCCATGGTGCTTAAGACAGCATGGTACTGGTACAATGACAGACACATAGATCGATGGAATAGACCTGACAACCCAGAAATCAGCCCGTCTACCTATAGTCAACTGATTTTTGACAAGGAGATGAAATCAATTAAGTGGGGAAATGACAGCCTTTTTAACAAATGGTGCCGGCAAAATTGGAAAACTATCTGCAGAAGACTCAAGCAAGATCTACACCTCACTCCATATACAAAAACAAACTCCAGGTGGATCATGGACCTAGGACTAAAACCAAAGACTATTAACTTCATTAAAGAAAAGCTTGGAAGAACTCAAGTATGTTTCCAATGACACTCTTGTCTTCCAGCTCACTGACTCTCTGTTCCATCTCTTCAGTTTTACTTTTTTTGTCCTACCAGCATTTTAGACACTTCTGCCACTTCTGTCTTAATATTCTGGATTGCATTTTCATGCTTTTCTGTTATTTCTAGTACTGTGTTGACTATACCCTCTGTCTTGTGATGATTTTTAATTTCTTGTACCTCTTTGTCTATTCTGTCAATGTTTTCTTCCATTTATTCCAATTACATGCATGTTATTCCTCTTTATGTTGTCTTACATTATTCTTAACCTTTCTTCTTTTTCCTTCCTCTTTGATTCTGCTTTCCCCCTCCCCCAGCAGGTCCATGGTTACAATTCTATCTTCTATTTCACTGCTTCTGTGTTCTATCTCTTCAAGTCTGTTCCTATGTCCCTCCAACATGTTGCTAGTACCTGAAATGTGGGTCCTCATATTCTAATTTGTGGTTTCTTGTTTTTCCAGGACCTCTAATTCCTCTTTTATTTGATCTTCATTGTTCTGGATTTTTATTTTTTAATTTCCTCTTGGTTTCTGCTTACATTGTCCTGTAATTCTTTGAGTTTGTCTTTCACCCATTGAAAATATTCAATCATTGTCTTTTTAAATTCTGTGTCAGAAACTTTGATCAGACTTTTTGACTTCAGGAAATCCATGGTACTGTGTCACTTGTGAGTGTGTGTGTGTGTGTGTGTGTGTGTGTATGTGTGATCTTGTTTTAGGTTTCTGGGCTGTCAAGTAGCCTGCTTCTTCTGTGACATTGCTGTGGTAGAGTTTTTCATGCCTGAGGCAATTGCAGGTTCTTGGTCTGATTTTACAGCTCCAGAGGAGGGCGGGGCAGCTACCCTGCCTGAGTTTCTCTCTGAGTTTTTTACTCAAAGGAAGACTTGCTTCAGTTTGGGAGATACATGGCCTGTGAATTAACAGTGTCTTCTGTTAGATAACTGCTGCCGCTAGGCCAGTCCAAGGAGCCCAGGGGTAAAGGCAGCTCAACCTTTGGGAGGGGGTAGGAAATGAAATGGGTTCACCTGTGATACTGATGTCCCTGGTACAGTTTACAGGGGCAGTAGCGGGTCATCCTCTAGGTGTTGGAGCTGGTGCATTCAGGTGATGGGGCCAGGTACTCCAGAAGATGGGGCCAGGTCTTCCAGGTGGTGGGACCAGGACTTCCAGGTGGTGGGGGTGAGACTTCTAGACAGCAGGGATGGGACTTCCAGGTGATGGTTGGAGCATCCAGGCAGTGGGGCTGGGACTTCTAGGTGGTAGGTTCAGGGGGCCCAGGCATTAGGGTTGGGTAGCCTCCAGTTGGCAGTGATGTTGTGGTCTATTACTACAGCCAAGAGACCAGTCTAGGATACACATAGAAATTTTTAAGGTAGGTACCTATTTAATTGACTGGGTATGTGGTGGAAGTAGGAGTGGCATCCACTTCTGTAATAGCTTGCTTCCAGAAACCCTATGAACCTGGAGAAAGGATGAAAGTCACACAAGTGTTGAGGACTTTCATTCATAAGATCACTGTGAGTCGCCTATGACCTGACAGCACTTAACAACCATAACATCAACATAGAGATCAGTTGGCCTAGTGGAGAAAAAGTGATGCTACCAAGCCAAAGGTGACTTCTAATCTGCGGCCCTCAGGCCTGTTTTTCATTGTTTTTATTCAAACATTCTTCTAGGTCATATAGCCCTGGTGTGTCCACTTGTTGTACAGAGGTAACTTGTGGTTGCTGTGAAGCTGAACACTGTGACACTGATGTGTCACATGCGTTAATGGTTACCCAGGGCAGACAGTGTTTGGTGGAGCTCCCCGATTAACACAAGCTTGGAAGCAGGAGTGACATCCACTTCCGTAATAGCTTGCTTCAGGAAACCCTATGAACCTGGAGAAAGGATGAAAGTCACACAAGTGTTGAGGACTTCCATTCATAGGGTCACTATGGGTTGCCTACAACTTGATGGCACTTAACAACAACAAGAATGTGGTGGTTTGTGACATGCAGTGTGTGACATGTGCTGTGTGATGTGCAGTGTGCATATTTGTGTTTCATTGACTATACAATGGCATTTGACTGTGTGGATCACAACAAATTGTGGCTAACCTAGAGGAGAATGAGAATCCCAGAACACTTGATTGTGCTCATGTGAAACCTGTATTTAGATCAGGAAGCAGCTCAGAACAGAGCAAGGAAACATGGCATGGTTCAAAATCAGAAAATTAGTACATCAGGGATGCATCTTATCTCCATACCTTTTAAATCTATATGCATAACAGATTATTCAGGAGGCTAGGCTCTATCAGGAAGAATGTGGTGTCAGGATTGGAAGAAGACTCATCAACAACCTATGTTATGGAGATGACACAACTTTCCTTGCTGAAACTGAGGAGGATCTAAAGTGCTGCTGAAGGTCAAGGACAGTCATCTTCAATATGTATTTAAGCTTAACATCAAGAAAACAAATCTTCCCACCCCTGGGCCAATTGGCAGCAACAGGACAGATGGAGAAGAGCTTGAGGTTGTTAACAATTGCAGCTTGCTTGACTCCACAATCTTGGCACCAGCAGTCAGGAAATCAAAAGCTGAGTGGCACTAGGAAAATCTGCTGTCAGGATCCTCTCCAGAGTGCTGAGAAGCAATGATATCAGTCTAGAGACTAAAGTGCACCTGATTCAGGCCATGGTCCTTGCAATTACTTGCTATACATCAGCTGGACAATGACTAAAGATGACAGAAGAATTTATACTATTGAGTTGTGGTGCTGGAAGAGTGTTGAACAACCATGGACTCCCAAGAAAACCAATACGGCTGTCTTGAAGAGGATGAAACTAAGTTTCTCCTTGGAGACTAGATTTTGAAGCTCCGTTTCACATACTTTGGGCATGTAGCCAGGAGGGACTGGTCCTTGGAGAGGGACATAATGCTTGGAATGGTGGAGGGACAGCACAGGAGAGGAAGATCCCAGATGAGGTGGATCAACACAGTAACTAGCATAATGAGGGTAGACATATTAGAGCCCATGAGACTGGCTCAAAATAGGGTGGGCTTCCGAGCTGTCACACATAGGGTCGCAATGAGTGCAGGTGACTTGGCAGCACATAACAACAACATATGTTGTTGTTGTTGTGTACCATAGAGTTGGAACTGATCCATAGCTGACCCTCAAGTGAGTTTTCAGAGGTTGTCCTTCTCCCACAGAGCAGCTGGTGTTCTTGAACCATGTGCCTTTGGCTCTGGTGGCCTAGTGGCAAGAAGCTGTGCTGTAATCCCAAAGGCACGTGGTTCAAATCCACTGGTTGCTTCGTGGGTCATCCCAGTTATATCCAAACCCATATAAATCAATGCTCTCAACCACCACTGCCAACATTACCAATTTCTCTGTGTCAACTCCAAATTATAGAGAGCAACCTTATGCCAGAGGAGAATCCTCCATAGGATTTTCAATGTCTGAATTCTTGAAAGTAGATTTTTAGGCTTTTTTTTCTGAAGTGCCTCTGAGGAAATGTACACTTTCAAGCTTTTGGTTAACAGCCAAGAATGTTAACTGTTTCCACCACTCAAGAACTCCCATGCTCTCATATTACACAGCATTTAGATTCATTCTTATGTACCACTCCCAAATACAACAAATGGCTCATACACTCTTTTTAACCTAGATTCTTTCTTTATCTCACCACTGTACACAGCTATAGTTTCACACATACTTACACATTCATATCTAGATTTCTGCTTAGATGGCTCAACATGAGTGGCCTCTCTGAAAATCATTTACCGACCTTAGCATCACTCTGTTCTAGGTCTTTGGTGGTGGGCACCTTTCTCTAGACAAACATCCATCACAATTGGTTTACAGTTTCCTGATGTGAATGATAGGAATTATTCTTAGACTCCAATGTTGTTGTTGTTGTTGTTGTTGTTATTGACTGATAGTTGACCGTCCAGTGGGATTTCAGAAGCGATAAATCACACAGGAGGAGATTGCCTATCTTTCTCTCATGAAGTTACTGGCAGATTCAAACTATTTGCCTCTGGGATGGCCGTACAACTCCTTAGCACTAAGCCAACAGAGCTCCCTATGAAAACTCAGCATATGGTCAAGGTCAGAGAAGCTCTAGAAGATCTTGAAACAGTCAGGTCTCACAGCATGAAGTCTATATAATCACAGATACACATGGCATCACTGACTCCAAGACATCCTCATAAATACATCTTGGGTACACATAGAGTCACACAAACTTATAAGCAGACTTATAAACTCCTTTCCTTTATGATTCCCCTTTAGTTATAAGTTCTTTATGCATAGTCGTGAGTCTGAGTTTCTTTCTCAAAAGTAGACAAGTATGTGTAACGTATCTACACTCAATCCTACATACAGGGACTCTCACAGCAATGCATATTCACAGCGTATCCATTCAGTCTTAAACACTGAAATACCTGTATGACGTATTTACACAATATAATGTCCATGAATGACATACATGCACTCACTAACACAAGTGTACACATAGACATACTTACACATATTCACAGAGAGGTAGATATTATCTCACATTGCAATATTGATTTAAGCTCAGCCTCAAGAAAACAAATCTTCTCACCACTGGGCCAATTGGCAGTAACAGGACAGATTGAGAAGAGAATATATCTGGGTATATAGAAACAAGGTCACAAATATATTTATGCACACATCCACACAAATATATTCACAGACACTCACCATACATGAATTTACTCATACAAACATACGTACACACACACACGCCTGTAAATGAGATGATGTACACCATAGGCATTCAAACACAAATGGATTTGTTTGTACAACTGGGTTTGTATATCTATGTACATATTCACATGTTTATACATTCATATACCACTAATTCCTATACTCACACATTCAGATATGGAAACACAGGTGTAATCACAAAATAAATTAATATAATCAAAGTAAAATACATATACTATATCTACCATGCACTGCATGGTTCAAAATTAGGAAGGGTGCATGCCAGGGATGTATTCCGTCTCCATACCTTTTCAATCTATATGTAGAAAAGAGTTGTTGTACATAGGTTCACTATGAGTCTCAAGCAACTCAACGACACTTAGCAACAACAACAATGCATATCGAGATATGACTTATCCTTGGCATACACCCTTCCTAATTTTGAACGATGTAGTGTTTCCTGGCTCTGTTCTGATGAAGGCTTCCAGGTCCAAGTAGAGGTTTCACATAGCACAATCAAGTGTTTTGTGATTCTCATTCTTCTTAGAGTTAGCTACAGTTTGTTGTGATACACATAGTCAAATGCCTTTGCATAGTCAATGAAACACTGACACACATTCCTCTAGTGCTCTCTGTTTTCAGACAAGATCCATCTAACATTAGCTATCATATCCCTAGGACCACAACCTCTTTTAAACCCAGCCTACACATCTAGTAGTTCTCTGTTGATGTGATGTTCCAGTCATTTTTGGATCATTTTCAGCAGAATCTTGTTTGCATATAATATAATAATAATACTCACGACTTGGTGAGTGTATCCAGGGCAACACATGTTTGTTGAGGGCAACATATGTTTGTTGAAATATGTCAGTTGGTATGTTGTCAATTCCTGGGGCCTTGTTTTTTGCCAATTCTTTCAGATCTCCATATCTTTTCAACCTATATGCAGAACAGATCATCAGGGAGGCTGGACTCTATGAAGAGGAATATGGCATTAGGGTTGGAGGAAGACTCATCAACAACCTGCATTATGCAGATGACACAATCTTACTTGCTGAAACTAAAGAAAACCTGAAGCACTTGCTGCAGAGGTTAAAGGACTGCAACCTTCAATATGGGTTGAAGTTCAACATCAAGAAAACAAAGATTCTCGTCACTGGGCTCTTTGGCAGCATCATGATAGATGAAGAAGTGATTGAGATTGTTAACAGCTTCCATTTTCTTGGCTCCACATTCAAAACTCTTGGTATCAGCAGCCAAGGGAAAAAATTGAATTGGGAAAATCTGCTATTAGGAGCATCTCCAGATGTCAGTCTAAGGTGTGCCTAATCCAGGCTGTGATCTTCGCAATTATGTGTTATGCATCAGAAAGCTGGACAATGACTAGGGATGATAGAAGGAGAATTGATGCCTTTGAGCTGTGATGCTAGAAAAAGAGTATTGAATATATCATGGACCCTTAGGAGAACAAACAGTTTCTTCCTGGAGAGGGTGAAGCCAGGCTGCTCCTTGGAGGTAAGGATTCTTAGAGTCCATCTGACATACTCTAGGCATGTTGCAAGGAGGGATCAGTCCTTGAAGAGGAACATCATACTTGGGAGGGTGGAAGGATAGTGCAAAAGAGGAAAACCCTTGATGAGATGGATTGACTCAGTGACTGGGTTAATGGGGTCAGGTGTGACAATAAGATTGGCTCAGGATAGAGCAGGTTTCAGAGTTGTTGTATGTAGGACCACTATGAGTTGCAAGTGACTTGACGGCACATAACAACCATGCATATCCATACACCTGTAATAAAAAAAGATTACTTTATACTTACATTCAAGCAGACAGACTTAGTTACAAGGCACTGGATGATTGGATATTATAGTTAATTAATTGCATTAATTGATGGCAGTTAATGTTTGACTGACACTGAAATATTTCATGAAACAACATAAGAGCAAAAGCTTGTGGTGATGAAGAAAGAAGTTCAAGCTGCTCTGAAGTAATTGGCAAAAACCAAGGCCCCAGGAATTGATGGCATACCAAATGACATATTTCAACAAACAGACACTACTCCAGGTGGCTCATTAAGTTGTTCCAAGAAATCCAGAGCACAACCACCTGGCCAACTTAGTGGAAGACAACATATTTGTTCCCATTCAAAAAAAAAGGTGACTTTAAAGAGTGTGGAAATTATTGAACAATATCATTAATATCACATGTATGATTCTGCTGAAAATGATAAAAAAATGACTGGAAATGTGCAGGCTGAGTTTAGAAGAGCCTGTGGTATAGGGATATTATAGGTAATGTTAGATGGATCTTGTCTAAAAGCAGAGAGCATGTCTATCAGTGTTTCGTTGACTATGCAAAGTCATTTGACTATGTGGATCACAATAAACTGTGGTTAACTCTGAGAAGAATGGGAATCCCAGAACACTTGATTGTGCTTATATGAAACCTGGACTTGGACCAAGAAGCCATCCTCAGAACAGAGCAAGGAAATATGGTTCAAAACTGGGAAGGGTATATGCCAGGGATTTGTCCTATGTCCATACCTTTTCAATCTGTATGTGGTACAGATCGTCCAGGAAGCTGGGCTCTATGAGGAGGAATGTGGCATTAGGATTGGAGGAAGACTCATCAACCTGCATTATGCAAATGACACAACCTTGTTTGATGAAACTAAGGAGGACCTGAAGTTCTTGCTGCAGAAAATCAAGGACTTCAGCCTTCAATATGGATTCAAGATCAACATCAAGAAGAAAAAAAAAAGATTCTCACCACTGGGCCTATTGACAGCATCATGGTGGATGGTGAAAAGATTGAGATTGTTAACAGCTTTAGTTTGCTTGGCTCCTACAATCAACACTCTTGGAACCAGCAGTTAGGAAACCAAGAGATCAATTGCATTGGGAAAGTCTGTTGTCAGGGACCTCTCCAGAATACTGAAGAGCAATGATGTCAGTCTGGAGACTAAGGTGTTCCTGCTCCAGGCCATATTCTTTGCAATTGCATTCTATGCTTCAAAGAGCTAGACAATAACTAGAGATGATAGCAGGAGAATTGATGCCTTTGAGCTGTGGTATTGAATATACCATGGACCATTAGGAGAACAAACAGGTTATTCCTGGAGCAGGTGAAACCAGGATGCTCCTTGGAGGCAAGGATTCTGGAACTCCATCTGACATACTCTGGGCATGTTGAGAGATCAGTCCTTGGAGAGGGACATCATTTTTAGAAAGGTGAAGGGACAATGCAAGAGAGGAAGACCATTGATGAGATGGATTGACTCAGTGACTGAGGTAATGTGTCAGAGATGATAAGGTTGGCTCAGGTTAAAGCAGAGTTCAGAGCTGTTGTACATAGAGTTGCTATGAGTCACAGGTGACTCTACAACACATAACAACAAGAATTAATGTTATAAGCCCAAATATGTAACAACAATCACATAAAATTATAAACTTCAATGTTATGAAATAAAATGTGTATGACTGATTAAGTACAATTGTTAATGACAGTGCTCTAAAATGAAATGTTTTGGAATAAAAACCAGTATGATTTATAACTTCTCACTCAAATAAATAAAGAAAGAAAAAAGGGAGAAACATAAACACAGGTATCACAGAAGTATGCACACATATTCTCACACATACCCTTGTACACCTGCACAAGAATTGATAGACACACAAATACTTAAATACACTTGCAGATCAAGAATGACATGCACAAGCATACATTAACTTACACTGTTATACAACATATGCTCATAAACAATGACATATCACACAAACTCACAGATGCAAATAATTGGAACTCTCCAACTGATACACTTGTGCCATACAATCAATACACAGGCATACAAACATTTTAACTCAAGTCAGTTGTTCACACATACTAGCAAATACATGTATGTGTACAGTCATATTTAAACTCATTCGCACTCAAATTCAAACAAAACACATAATAAAAGATGTCCATCAAGTATTATGAAATATAGTTACTCACACATACTATAAAGAGGCATATATTCTCATACAAAAGTTTACCCATAAATCACAATACACAGACAGATTTATATACAGGCATACACTTTTACAACTAGATTCATATATATTTAAATGTACACACACAGGCATACTCACGAAATGTATTTTCATGCACACAACGTTTACCATCAGATAGTATTTTTCATTACACACACAATTAGATATGCTTATCCTCATGGGTAAATCTATTTAAAGATAGATTAGGATCTATGTAGATCCATAGGTTTGTCCTTTGACAATATATAATTAAGCATGCATGGCATGGGGCATTTTGAGTCTGATGACCATATGATATATTACTCTG
>NW_006399989.1:2617683-2627731 GCF_000299155.1 Elephantulus edwardii
AGACCCTCTATGAGATGGATTGATTCGGTGACTGGGGTAATCGGGATGGGTGTGTCAGAGGCGGTGCGGTTGGCGCAGGATAGAGCAGGATTTAGAGCTGTTGTGCATAGGGTCGCTATGAGTCGGAAACGACTCGATGGCACATAACAACCGCAACAATGAATTGACACAGACATTCACACTAGGCCTATTCATATATATCCATGACAGACACACCCACATTCTGTTCACACAAACCCTTTTATACATGCATAGACATACACACATGTATGGTTTTGAACCCGTAAATACACCCTTTACATATATCCAAACTTTTTTGCAGTATGAGCATACACAGTTGTATACCCTGATGTTTACTTAGGCACTCACCTAATAAAACCTGTTTACTCAAGACATTCCAAAACCTACACACTAATACATACAATCAGACATATTTTCACAGTTTTATATTCAAAGACACATTGATAGAACACACATATAAAACCAATTAAATGACAGGCCTTTTGGTTCAGAGAAGCCATGACTTGCTTTCAATCAAATATGCCGATTTGCTTATTTAGACAGACATGCACAGTCATACCTACTGTCTATACATATATAAGCCTAACCAAACATCCACACACTCACACACATATCATCACATGGTGATCACATACAGAATCATATACATCCAGGTTCTCATAAACAAACATGCGCGTACAAACAGATGGCATACACAGTCATATTTCAGAGTCACACTCACTCAGGCCAAGATACCTCCAGATAACAGAGTGGGTCCTTTTCCTTCCACACTAAATGCTTCTTTAGAAAAGTCTGAAAGTTCCACTTTACTCTCCCCAGAGAGATATTTTCTCGATCTCATATTTTCCCCCTTTGTCTTCTCCTCAGTTGAACCCTCCTGCACCTGCCAGCCTCTCAATTTGTACTACACCAGTTCTACCACAAATCAGGCAGAATGCCTAACCCTGCTCCTATCCTGAGTTCTAGGAAAGAAATTCTCTGGGACCCATGACCATAGGCCCTGCCAGTCACTGATTGCAGGCAAAACACTTAACAAGTCATCCCTCAACATGGAGATACATATATAACCAGGGCCAGAATGCTGCAAAGTAACTCATGGGGGCTCAAATCTTTCTCTTCTTGTGTGTTTGTAAGAAGATTGGAGTAAAGTGAAGACAATAAAATGTCTATAAACACTTACCTATTACTTCTTACAAATGAGAAGTACTCCCAGAGCCTCTCCTCTCCTCTAAAATTACATATTTGCTACTCCCACCGAATCTCTGTTGAGACCTTGGAGAAGAGGGATCAATCACTCTCCCAGATAACCAATAATAACATTAATCACAAAAGTCAGTGACCATATTGTCCAGGAGGTTTGCCATCATTGGTTCTTTGCTACCTCTATGCCACATCATTTATTTATATGCATCAATTACTTTAATCCCTAGCATACTCATGAAAGAAGGATTACCAGACTTTTGGCAAATGAGACAATTGATGCTTTGTAAGCATGCTCTCATCAAAACTGCAGATGTAGGTGTGTAGGGAAGTGTCCTTGGTAGAATCTATGTTCTCCATATATCAGGATTTCCTCTATTTCCTCTATTGGTTGGTGGGCTGCTGTGCACAAGGTCATAAACTCTAGGGGGATGGGTGTCCCTGAAACAACATAAGCATGAGAATGATATAGAAAGTTTTATGATAGAGGCTGCAGTCCAAACTGTGGGACAACCATGTTGTGCTTGGCTTCTACAGGCTGTCATATGCTTTAAACTAAGTCATCCTGAAGCCATTATGCAACTTAAGGCCTGGAACTGCTCTACAAGTCCACTTCATGTTCCTTCAGCCCTATAGCAGATTCCTCCCTCCAGCTAGGAATCATAACATTATCTTCAGTGTGGACTGTCACAAATCTATGCTACTGGTGGGGAAAGACAGTGGAAGGAACAATGTGTGTAGGAGGGGGAGGTTAGTTTGGGCTGGGTGTAGCTTCCCCGTCATTTCTACTACTCTGATTGCTACCCAGCTGCATGTGCACACGCACACACGCACACGCACACATACATACATACATACATACATACATACATACATACATACATACACATGCATGACAAGGAACCTGGAGGAAAGTGGGAGAGGAAGGAAAGGAGGCATCTGCAGAAGGCTAAGCCTGCCCAAGGTGTACACACTGTGAATAGGAATCTCCCAGGCAACCTTTCCACTAGTATACAAAGAAATACCCACATAGCCTTATGCCCAAGGATGAATTGGTAGTTTCCTTTCTTAAGGGACATTTGGGACTGGGGCTAGTAGGGATGGCTAGAAGAGCGCCTAGGCTATGGAGTCTGAACATTTCGTCTGATAGAGCAGAAAGGCAGAGACTGACTCTGGTATATGTGTGGGGAGACACAATAGATGTCTCAGCTCCCATCCTTGGTGAATGGGTGCTGACTGCTTACCTGGGCTTTCTCAGCAGGGTTGTCTTATAATCCAGAAAGGAGGATCAAGCTGTTCCACTCAGGATAAATCACAGCCCAAGCCACATCATGGGACCCTTAGTAATCTGGCGACCAGTGACACTCCTGCTTCTGTTGCCGTGGATACAGCAGGGATGGTCTAAATTGCAGGCATGAGGATAAGCAGATACTCTGGACAGGACTGCAGTCTTGGGGAACACCAGGTAGATAGCACACAGCACTGGGCTACCCAGCCAGCTGGAAGGTGGGAATCTTGGCAGAGGCTTCCTCCACTACCAACTCCCACTTCCATCTTCATTACACCATCACGTTGAGAGAGAGGTCAGCTGTCCCTGCTACTTGGTCACCATCTTCGGCCTGCTGGTGCCCTCTGATCTCCTCATCTCCTTCCACCTCCACTCCCCACCTCCTGCTGGCTGCTGGCTGATGCTTTCTGTTTTTAGAAGGCAGAGTGTCTGCAGGACTTTAGCAACCAAGCCTCTCTAGCAGATGCTCAGGATCTGCATAAATGCGAATACTCAGGCTTAGAGACACCCAGGTTGAGAGGGCTCTCATTCAGACTCACCCCAAAACCCAGTCCTGGTGGAGCTGTGAAAGAGGTACAGGTCCACAGCCAGAGGTAGCAGCAGAGGTGGTGCTGGGGAGGGTAAGATGCCAGAAAGAGGGGGTGGGGTAAAGAGGGAGGCTGGCTTGATAGCTGTGTCCGCGTTTTAGATCCGGGTTGAAGAGGGTGGTTCAGAGCATTCGAGGGGGGTCCTGACACAAAACAGCAGCACCAGGAACTCTCTTCATCTGGGAACCACTCTAGATCATATAAATTCAGACACCAAAACGCTGAGAATATTCAATCTGGATGAGGCATCAGCAAGGAGTCTGTAGCTCTGGGCTGGACCCCTTCTGGCTTGTTTGTTCCCCCTCTCCTGGATTTGCACGGTCCCTACCTCAGGGGCGGGAGGGAGGCGGGGAAGAATAGAGTGGAAAGGAGGGAGGGTGAACAAGCAGAGTGACTTCCAGATGCCATCCTGATCCTCCCTGGGCTGAGCGGGAATGGGGGCTGACTGGTCTAAGGAGCAATCAGCTGACTGGCTGCCTGGCTGGAGGTGCTCGCTTGGTAACTATGCTGCCAGGACCGTATCATAGCCGACTGTGGAAGACACAGTCTCTGGTTTTTCAGAAACACACTATAACAGCGTGCAAGATAGTGAGGGAGAGTCACCAAGAGGCTGCTAAGAGACCAATTCACTTGGACTACAAGTAGAAGAAGTAGGAGATGGAGAGGATCTTAAGTTGGAAACAAAGCAGGAAAGTCTGATGGAAATTTCAGAAAAAGCTTTGGGATAGGAGAGATGGTTAGTGCTGCAGGGAGTTCTATGGTGAGGTTCAGCAAGACCTCGAACGTGAGGTGGTTGAGGAGGAACAAAGTCCAATTCTGGACAATTCCTTTCAGGATATCTTCATTGCTATCACTACTTTCTCTGGGCAAGGTCTGGGAACACAGACTGGGACAGATAGGGAAGAAGCTTGACAGACTTTTGAAGACAAGGGGCAATTTTTTTCTGTCCAAAAGATGGGAACTCTCCTCCTATAATGTCTCTGAAAACCTCCTGGAAGATCAGTTGGTTCTGACTCGATAGGTATTCAACAATAACAATGAAATTAAATTAGGATCAAATGATGCTATTGTGGTTCCCCTGGTAATATTGTTAGATACTGTCGAGTGGTGGTGTTGTAATAATAGCAGTCAAGAATTTAAATTCTCTTAATATAAGAAATTTTGTTTTATTTATTTGGTTGGTTTTTAAAAAAAAATCCTGTGGTGGTGGCGGTGGTGGTGGTGGTGGTGGTTAGGTGCCATCGAATTGAGTACAAGTCATAACGACAAGATCTGAACCTTGTTCTATCCTGTGCCATTCTCACACTTCCTGACATACAAGAGCCCATTGCAGTAGTCACTGTGTCAATTCACTTAACTGAGGTTCTTCTTCTTGTCTATTAAATCTAGCTTTATGCTAGGGCCACTGATGGACATTGGAGATACAGGTAAATGAGACTTGTTTTCGGTACTTAAGAAATCCATGCTTTACTATTATTAAACTGTGGTCCTAGTTTCTGAGTTCCCTGGATAGCATCTGAAATGTAAATCTCCAGGCTCAATTGCCAGAAATAGAAATTTAGTAGATTCAAGATGAAGTTCCAAAGTTTGGACGTTATACTTTAGAGATGGAGACCCACAGGTTTCATGGGCTAAAGATAAAATCTGCAATGTAAATGAGAAGAAATTTTGAGCTGACTGATAATGAAAATATTACACACTTAAAAAAATTTTATTTTTGTGTGGAATGATATTTACATGTGCTGTACACCTTTCTATGCATATAAAATCTTGCAGAATGCTGCTATGACTGATAGAAATTTGTACCTTCAATTCATGTATTATTAAAGAAAGACTGAAGTTAATCTCAAGAATTAATTTGAACTGAAGTTAATCTCTATCAGTCTGAAGAAGCTGGAAAAATACAGCAAATTACACTTTTAAGAATGTAAGGGAAGAAATAACAGAAATGAGCAGAAAGCAATTAAACAGAAAATAGAACTATTAAACAGTATGAATATAGGCAAAAGGTGATTCCTTGAAAAAACTAGGAAAATGATACATCTCTGTGAGACCGATTAAGATGTAGAAGGGGAACTCTAGTGGCCTAGTGATGAGAAATTGTGTTGCAATGTCAAAGAAAAGATGTTAGAGAAGGCACATAAATTAGTGTTGGGAATAAAAAGGGACATAATTCAGGTCACAGAGATATAATGAGAGGTTGTCATGAAGAACTTTATACTAAGAAACTTGAAATTTTAGACAAAAAAGGAAAAATTCCTAGAAAAAGGCCACAATTTAGTAGAACTTACACAAGAATAAATTTTAAAATCTGAATAATCCAGTAACTATTAAAAAAATGAAATTTATTAAAAGCTTTCCACAAAATACTTTCAGGACCAGGTTTTAAATGCTGAATTTAGCCAAATAATTAAACAAAAAAATTTTCCTAATATTCCAATTTTACACAAATTCTCTCAAGGACTTGGAAAAAATTATATAATCATTCTAATAGATTAAAAAAATTCATCATAAAAACAAACTTAGCAAATTTAAATGTCTTATTTTAGGATATCTACCAAAAAGCAGCCCTGGTGGCATAATGGTTAAAGCACTCAGCTGTTTAATTAAAATATCAATAGTTGGAATCCACCAGCTGTCTATGCAGGAAAGACGTGACAATGTATATCATAAGGTGTTACAGCTTTAGAAACTCTCCAGATCATTTCTACTCTGTCCTCACAGGGTTGCTACGAGTTGAATCAACTCATCTGTGAAGGATTTGATTGATATCTACAAAACATTTAGAGTAAATATAATATCTTATGTGGACATGCTGAATGAATTAAAAAAATAAAACAAAATATCTAAATAAAATAAAGAACTTAATTAGAAATCAACAAAAGAAATCACAAGATGTATTGCATTGGGAAAGACTGCTGGCGAGAACCTCTTCACAGTACTGAATAACAACGATGGTAGTTTAAAGACTAAGGTGCCCTTAATTTAGGCCAGGTCTTTCCAGTCATTTGCTATGCATCTTAGATCTAGACAGTGAGCAAGGATGATAGAGGAAAAAATCAAAGCTTTTGAGTTGTTGGAAAAGGTTATTAAATATCTCAGGGACTGCCAAAAGAACAAATAGATGTGTCTTGGACAAAGTGCAGCCAGAGTCCTCTAAGGCAAGGATGACTAAGCTTCCTCTTAAGTGCTTTGGGCATGTTGTTAGGAGGCGTTATTCCTTAGAAAGAGATATTATGCTTGGAAAGGTCAAGGTTCAGAGAAAGAGAGGAAGACCCTCAATGGAGTGGATTGGCATAGTGACTGCAGCAGTGGGCTCAAGTATGTTGACATGATGAGGGTGATAGGACAGGGTTCAGATCTATTGTTTATAGGGTTGCTATGAGTTTTACTCAACTTACGGCACCTAACAACAGCAAGAACAACAAATTGTCTTTCATAGAAGTGATAGCCCTGAATTATGATAGAGTATCTCTCTTTTTTTCTGTCTCTTAATTGCTGTTGAGTTTGAACCAGCTTATAGGGTTATAGGTTATTGGGTTTGTGAGGGTGTAAATCACATGAGAAGAGATTGCCCAGTTTTCTCCTATGGAGTGCCTGGAGAATTCAGACTGCCAGAGAGGTATGGCATTTGAGTTAGCAGTAAAACTCCTTACAGAGTTATGGCACTTATCAACGTGATAGGGAAACCTCCCCTCATTTTGGTGAGATTGAGAACATTATTGTATTATTTTTGTAGTCTTATTTTTATGTATGTATGTATGTATGTATGTATGTATGTACCGTCAAATTGGATCTGACTGGTACAGGAAGCGATTGTTCCGCCTTCTTCAGCAGAGCATCTGGTGGATTTGAACAGCGCACCTCTGGGATTGCAGTGCAGTTTCCTGCCACTAGGCCACCAGAGCTCGCCAAGTAGTCTTATTTTTAAATAAGACTTTTTATTATTTTTTAATAAAGGCTACTTTTGTACTTATTCTGTAGGCAGGTCTTTTTGGACATATTCTTCTGTATTCTCACCCCACTCTTAGTTCTTACAATCAGTGTTTACATGGAACGAAAGAAGCAAATAAGCATTAATTGAAGGAAGAGACTCCTTTTCCCCTCAAGTCTAAAAAGGCTGCCGCATACTTCATGCTTTTATCTTTCCTTGTTCAGAGACAAGAACATTCTCAAACATAAGCACACCAGCCACATAGAGCCCTTAGCAAAGAGAAGATATTTTCACTTTCAATTGAAGATTCAGTCTTCATTCTGTTTATCATTGCTTTCTCTAAGAGATAAGGTAGAGGAGAGCGAGTGAGGCTTTGAGATTCTTCACTTTTATTGAGCTAAATTTGGGTGTTGAGTTCCACTCTTGAGTTAGAATTGCTTATCCCACATGGAAGTGCATTTGATAACTGATGAATAAAAAGACAGTTTTAGTCACCCACTATTCAGTTGTCCACTCAGTCATATTTTATTGAACTTTAGGGCAACATAAAGACACTGTACTTGCTCTTCATGACATTGCCTTCACCAAACAGCTTTCTGTTACCTTTTCTTTTAAAATCTACTTCTTTCCTTTTGGTGGTGTTCTAGTGGCAAAGTTGTAGAGTTGGAGAAGATACTGAATATTTCATGGATTGGCAAAAGAACAAAAAGTATGTCTTGGAGAAAGCTGCCAGGGTGCTCCTTAGAAGCAAGGATAGTGAAGTACTGTCTCACATACTTTGGGCATGTTGTTAGGAGGGACTGTTCCTTGGAAGGGGTGGGACATCAAGCTTGGAAGGGTAAAGGATCTGCGTAAGAGAAGAAGACCCTCAACAAGATGGATTTCCCAATGATTGTAACAAGGGGTTCAAGTATACCAGATATGATGAGGATGGCACAGGATAGAGCAAAGTAAAAATCTGTTGTTCATAGGGTTTCCGTAATGAGTCCTAGTCAACTAAAGGGTACATAACCGAGTTCTAATCCACCAGTGACTTCCAGTGAGGAAGTTGGGGAAACTCCTGTGCTATTTACAGCCTCTGAAAACACTCTGGGCGGTCAGTTCCAATTTGGTTTTGACTTGACAGCAGTGAGTTTGAGTTTGCCTTTCTTTTTGAGAAACATGAATCTTGTGATTTTTAACAACATAAGGATTGACCAATCCAAGAAAAACAAACTCAGACACAAGTTTGTTTCTATTTTCGTAAGCATATTTATTAGCTTTTGAATTTAAAAACTAAGGAGATCAGAGTTCCTTGTTTGGCAAAAGGACCTAGTATGTCCTTTCTGTAAGTTCTCCCACTATTGCAAAAAATTAGCATAATAAGGAATTGAGTAAAGAAATTTAAATGTTATTTAAAACATATGTTATTGACCTCATGGCTAAATGACTTGACTCTGGAATCCATGAATTAGTCCAAGGGCAATTCTTTCTTTTTAAAAAAATTATTAAATTTTATTAATTTTCATGAACATTTACAGAGATTTTGGGTTTTCATTAATTCATCCAAGGGTAATTCTTATAGCAAAGCTGGATTTTTAATTTTTTTTTAACATGATGAGACAATCAATTTCCACAAGTATTCTACAGGAGAATTGAGTAAGTGAAAAAGTAGTAAGAAAAAGAGAGACTTTGCCATTTTACTGCTTTTATTAGTTCCGAGAAACATTTTTAGTGACAGGCTGTTTCATCCTGGAAATACAGTAGGTCTTTTAGATCGTCACAAAATTAATCCATTGTGCTTAGGTGATGGATGTTGGTAAACTGTGTGAGATGGAAAGAATTTCAACAATAAACAGGAAGTCTTAGACTTGCAAGTAATTGTCAGTTTGTAGCATGACTTTTTTTTTAGTTCCTTATGAAATATTTTAAGTATATAGAAAAAGTGAACAATACTATAACAAGCATGAATGTTCTCAGTATTTTATTTGGCTATATCTTAAGACTGCTATGTTTGTCAAAGAATTGTGGTCAAGAAAGAATAAAACATTACAGGTAAAGTCGAGGCCCTCTGTGTATCTCTTTGTAACCTCATTTTCCTTCTTCTCCTAGAAGAAAGTCATTGATATTCTAATTTTGGTGTTTCTAACTCTTCTTAAAGGAGTTCTGGTGGTGGCATAGTCTGAAAGGAGTTGTGCTGCTAATCCAAATACTTGTACTTAAGCTATTGAATCAATGTGATGGATTTACTTGCATGTTTCAAGACTTGTAAAAATGCTATTTTACCATGTCTACCCTTCCCTGATTAAAACAAACTCGGAAGCAGGAGAGGCACCTACTTCCAAAATAACTTGCCTCTGGAAACCCTATGAACTTGGAAAAACGATCAAAGTTATACAAGTGTTCAGGCATTTCATTCATAGGGTCGCTTTGAGTCATCTACGACTAGACAGCACTTAACAACAACACACAACACATGGCCAATATATAAGTTTGTTGTTGTTGTTGTGTACCACTGAGTCATAACGAAGCCATAGCTGACCCTTTAGCAGGTTTTCAGGCAGTTAATAATAGCATGGGTGGGTTGCCCATCCTTCTCCCGCAGAGCAACTGGTGGATTCAAAGCAAGTGCCTTTGGGATTTCCACTAGGCCACTAGAGTTCCCTAAAAGTCAGTTATTTTCCTATATACTAGGAAGAAAATATTGCTGTTTTTGTCATTGTCATATGCCATAAAGTCAATTGTGATTCATAACCCTATGAACAACAGAGCTGAATCTGCTCTTATCCTGTACCATCTCCGATATACTTGTGCCCATTGTTATAGTCACTATACTAATCCATTTTGTTGAAAGTCTTCTTATTCTATGCTGACCAAGCATAGTGTCCTTCTCCAAAGACTGGCCCTTCCTAACAATATGCCTAAAGTCTCTGAAATGAAGCTTCACCATCCTTGCTTCCAAGAAGCACGCTTTTCTTCAAGCCATATTTGTTTGTTCTTTTGGCAGTCTGTAAGATATTCAGTAACTCTTTTCCAACA
>NW_006399989.1:2628916-2635156 GCF_000299155.1 Elephantulus edwardii
AGGAGGGTAGAGAGAATAGTGCAACAATGAATGAGTGGAAGCCCAAAATCTCTGTAAATGTTTATGAAAATTAATAAAATATAATTTAAAAAAAAGAAAAACATAATAAATGCCTATATAGAAAATAGCTGAAAAATACACAAAGTAAACATTAACAGGACTGAAAAAAAGAAATTGATAACACCATGACAGTACTTGTTGTTGTTATTGTTGTTATGTGCCATTGAGTTGCTTGCAACTCATAGCGACTCTATGCACAATAGCACAGAACTCTGTCCTATCCTGTCTCTCTGTCTCTGAGAATCTCTACCCCTATTCCACTAGTTGCTGTGTTAATCCATCTCCTCCAAGGTCTTTCTTTCTTGTGCTGTCCATCCATCCTTCCAAGCATGATGTCCTTCTCCAAGGATTGGTCCCTCCTGGCAACATGCCCAAAGTACATGAGGTGGAGCTTCAAAATGTTTGCCTCCAAGGAACAAATTGGTTTCATCCTCTCCAGGATAAACCTCTTAGTTAATTCTCTTGGTAGTATGTTCAATACTTTTCTCCAGCACCACAATTCAAAGGCATCAATTCTTCTGTCATCCTTAGTCATTGTCTAGCTCTCCAATGCATAACAAGCAATTGCAAAGATCATGGCCTGGATCAGTTGCACTTTAATCTCCAGATTGATGCCTTTGCTCTTTGGCACTCTGGAGAGGCCCTTTAAGCAGATTTCCTAATGCAATTTGTCTTTTGATTTCCTGACTACTGGTGCCAAGAATATTGATTGTGCAGCTAAGCAAGCTGAAATTGCTAGCAATCTCAATCTCTTCTCCTGGTGCTGCCAAATGGCCCTGTGGTAAGAATCTTTGCCTTCTTGATGTTGAGTTTCAATCTATATTGAAGGCTGACCTTTTGCTGCTTCAGATCCTCTTCAGTTTGGGCAAGCAAGGTTGTGTTATCTACATAATGTAGGCTGTTGATGAGTTTTCCCTTAATCCTGATGCCACATGCCTCTTTATAAAGTCCAGCCTCCTGAATTAGCTGTTCTGCATATAGATTGAAAAGGTGTGGAGACAGGCTGCATCCCTGGAGCACTCCTTTCCTAATTTTGAACCATGAAGTGTTTCCATGCTCTTTTCTGACAACTGCTTCTTGATCCAGGTAGAAGTTTCTCATGAGCACAGTTCAGTGTTCTGGGATTCTCATTCTTCTCAATGCTAGCCAAAATGTGTTGTGATTCACACAATGGCTTTTGCATAGTCAATGAAACACAGACATTCTTCTAGTGCTTTCTGCTCTCAGCCAAGATCCATCCAACATTGGCTATGATAACCCTGGTGCCATGCGCGCACGACTTTTATCCTTTCTCCAGGTTCATAGGGTTTCTGGAGGCAATCTATTTATGGAAGTGGACACCACTCCTGCTTCCAAGCTTGTTTCAACTGGGGAGCGCCACCAAACATTGTCCACCATGGGTAACTGTTGTCACATTTGACACATCAGTGTTGCAGTGTTTAGCTTCACAGCCACGACAAGTTACCTCTGTCAGGCAAGTGGACACACCAGGGCTATATGACCTAGAAGACGAAACAATGAAAAACAGTTCTTAGGGCCGTGGATTAGAGTCATCCACCTTTGGCTTGGTAGCAAGAGCACTTTTGCCCTCTTCTAAACACAGCTTCTGTATTTCTGGTAATATATTTTCTGTTGATGTGCTGTTCCAGTAGTTTTTGGATAATCTTCAGCAGGATTTTCTTTGTGTGTGATATCATTGGTATTATTAAAGAATTTCCACAGTGAATTTCCTTTCTTTGGAATGGGGATAAATAGGAATCTCTTCCAGTAGGTTGACTAGGCAGTGGTCCTCCAGGCATGCTGGCATAACTTGGTGAGCATGTCCAGGGTAACATCCATCTGTTGAAATATGTCAGTTGGTATTCCATCAATTCCTGGCACCTTACTTTTTGCCAATTCCTTCAGAGAAACTTGAATCTCCTCCTTCATCATTATTGATTCTTATGTTGCCTCATGAAATTCTTCTGTGCCAGTCAAATATTTTTTTGGTACAGTGACTCTGTGTAGTCCTTCTATCTTCTTTTGATGCTTCCCAGGTCATACAATATTCTGTCCATACCATCCTTAAATATTGCAACTCAAGGCTTTTATTCTTTAATTCCTTCAGCCTAAGAAGTGCTGAGCAAGTTCATACCTTTTGCTTTTCCAATTCCAGTTCTTTGCACATTTCATTATAATATTTTACTTTGTCTTCCTGAGCTGTTCTTTGAAATCTTCTGTTCAGCTTCTTAATTTCATGATATCTTTCCATTGCTTTGGCTTCTGGCATTCTGGTGCAATACTCTTTGTCTCTTCTGATGTCCATCTTGGTCTTTTATTCCTCTTTCCTCTTTATAATGACCTTTAACATTCTTCATGGATGATACTCTTTATATCCTCCCACAGTTCATCTGGTGTTTGTTCATTAGTATCCAAGGGCTCAAACCTGTTCCTAAAATTGTTTCTGTTTGTTTGTTTTGTTTCCTTTTTAAAAATTTTTATGTTGTTTTGCTTCCAAAGTGAGTATACATTGTGTCTCACACTATTCTTAACTCACATTGTGTTTCATACAATCATTCCCATGAATTATGTTTTATAAAATTAATTACCATTTGACAATGCCCATCATTATGCTGTCTTTTCAGGTCCCAGCTATATCCTTCCTATTTCTTTCACATCCTCTCTCCACCCACCAAATTATGCAACCTTATGGTTTTGCCCGTATCAATCCTCAGCCCTCTGATATCACCCCTTCCCCCCTTAGGTTCCCCATACATGTTTTACCAGTTATCCTTCTATTTTTATAATAATGGTCTTATGCAGTACTTGCCCTATGATATTGAGTTACTTCACTCAGCATAATATTCCAAAGTCTCTCCCAAGTTATGCAGTATTTTTCAACATTGTTGCTTATGAGTGCTAAATGGTATTCTATTGTGTGAAGGTACAAGTTTCTCAATCCATTCAGCTCTGGCATCCTCAGCCCTACACAGAGCCAGGAGAGGTAGGGGGAACTTTTTGGACCAACAGCAGCATGCCAGACTGGAGGGTACCTGATCCATGAGCCAAAACCACAGGTGAAAACAGCAATTGGACTCCCAGCAACCCCTCAGGCACCCTCAGCCCCACACAGAGCCAGGAGAGGTGGAGGGGATCTTTTGAACACTCGGCCTGTGGCCCTCAAAACAAGAGGACAAATTATCACCTATATTCAGGATCCAGCCAAGATATTAATTTTGCTTGAGACATCATCCTACTTTTTCAGCTGTGCACATTAACTAGAAGGTTCCAGTAATCAGCAGCTACAGGCCTAGAGTAGAAGGTCAAAACAAAGTCCTTCCTTCTAAATTGTCAAAGTGCTAAGAGAGTTGGGGAATCTGGTGCACAACTCTATAGAACAAGAAGGAAAACAGACTTCAGGAGAGAGGGCTGAAACCAGAAAAAAACAAGCCATTCACATCAGAGACTTAGTTATAGGAACAGAGAGAAAAGAACAGAAGCAGCTAGTCCCTTGTCCCAGATAATTTTGCCACAGGACCAAAGAGGAAAAAAAAATAGCCTGGGTTAGTTGTCACCCTCCTCCCTACTAGTGTTTTGAGCTACCCATCTGAAGCAAGGATTAGAGAGAAATATGGCATAGTGACCTGCCTCTCCCTTCTGTGAGAGCAATGAGCTCTCAAGCCAAGATGATCAGACCAAAGTTCAACTAAGATCAAAGGCAAGAAAAATTTTACAACAGCAATGACATGGAAGAAGGCTACCTCATACCCTACACAAAGTCATATCAAAATGTCACCTCCAAAAAGTGATTAAACACAGAATCAAGAGATTTCCTGAAGCCAGAAATTCTGATGGAACTTTCTGACACAGAATTCAAAAGAAAAAAAATGATTGAATATTTTCAGTGGGTGAAAGACAAACTTGAGGAATTACAGGATTTTACAAGCAAAAGCCAAGAGGAAATTATAAAAACTATCAAAGAAAATGCAGATAAAACAAAAGAGGTATTAGAAGAAACTGCAATCCAGAATATGAGGACCAGCATCTCAGATGCTATCATCATGTTGGAGAGACATGTGAGCAGAGTTGAAGAGATGGAACACAGAACTAGCAAAATAGAAGACAGAGTTCTCAGCACTGATCTGGTAGAACAAAAAGCAAGGCAAAAGGGGGGGAACCCTAAGAATAATGTGGTACACCATCAAGAGGAACAACATTTGCATAATTGATATCCCAGAACAGGAAGAAGTTAAAAAAGGCACTGAGAGATTTGTGGATGAGTCACTAAAAGAAAATTTTCCTGTCATAATGAAGAAAGAGAGGAGATATATATATATACAAGAAGCTGAATGAACCCCATATAGAATATACCCAAAAGAAAAACTCTAAGGCATATCATGGTCAAATTTGCCAGAACCAAAAATAAGGAGAGAATTCTGAAAGCATCTGGGGGCAGGGGGAAGAGTAGATTATTAAGGAAAGAAAATAGTGCTAGTTTCTCAGCAGAAACAATGAGAGAAAGATGGCCGTGGAATAACAGGTATCAAACACTCAAAGAAAACAATTGCTGAATGTTCTATTTCAGTCTCATAAGGACAAATACTGTATAAGACTATTATTGTAGAAATAGAAAATTAAGTAGTAAAACATGTATGAGGATTCAAGTGGAGGAGGGTAAAAAGAGAGGGATGAGGATGGGTAGGGGGGATAGCATAGGTTCACACAATTTGATGGGTGGAAGGAGTGGTAGGTAAAGGAAATAGGAAATATCTAGTGGGGGTATGTCAATGCTGATTAATTTTATAAAATATAATTAATAGGAATGATTGTAAGAAACACAATGTGATAAAGTATAGTGTGAAAAACCAATGTATACAAACTTTGTAAGCAATATAAATATAAAAATCATAAACAAAAAAGTCACTATAGAAAGGAGGAAGGAAGGAAGGAAGGAAGGAAGAAAGGAAAAGGAAAGTGGGAGGGAGGGAGGGAGGAAGGAAGGAAAAAAAGAAAAGGAAAAGGTAAAGGAAAAGAACTGTCAACCGAGAATACTGTACCCAGGCAAATACAACAGAAAGATCAAGATATTCTCAAGAAAAACAGAACATAAGGGGGTTCATGATTGCAAGAAAAACTGAGGGAAGTTCTTCTTACAGAGATGCCACAGAGAGCAAGATGGACTAAAGTAACCAGCAACAACACCAAAAAGAGTTCAACAAAATGATAGCAACAAAACCTTTCTTCTCAGTAGTTACACTGAATGTGAATAGTTTAAATGCACCAGTGAAGGGGGAAAAAAAAAAAGAGTAGCAAATTGGGTAAAAACCCAAAATCTATCAATACTCTATTTACAAGAGACACACCTGAAAAGTGAAGATAAAGAAACACTAAAGATAAAAAGATGGGGAAAAATATACCAAGCAAATGGCAACCAGAAAAAAAAAAAAACAAGAGAAGTGGTATTAATCTCTGATAAAATTAATCTCTGGCATAAAAAAGTCATCACAAAAGACAAGGAAGGTCACTATGTAATGTTAAAATGATCAATAGAAAAAGATGACATAACCGTAATAAATATCTATACACCAAATGACAGAGCTGCAAAATACACAAAACAAATGTTAACAGAACTGAAAAGAGAATAGACACCACCATAATAGTAGTAGGAGACTTCAATACACCACTCTCAAGAAAAGATAGAACTATCAGAAAGAAACTCAACAAAGATGCTGAAGAATTAAACCTTAGAATCAACCAACTCAATCTCATAGATATATACATACTAATGCACTGCAAAAATTCTGATTATATAGTCTTCTCCAATGTGCATGGAACATTTTCCAGAATAGATCATATTTTTGGTCACAAAGCAAGCATCCATAAATTCAAAAGCATAGAAATAATACAAAGCATTTTCTCAGCCCTCAAAGCTGTTGTTGTTGTTGTTGTTATGTGCCGTCGAGTCGTTTGCGACTCATAGCGACCCTATGCACAACAGCCGTAAACCCTGCTTTATCCTGCACCTCCTGCGCTGTCCCTCCACCCGACCAAGCATGATGTCCCTCTCCAAGGACCTGTCTGTCTCTCTTTACAACATAGCCAAAGTATGTCAGATGAAGCCTCAGAATCCTTGCCTCCAAGAAGCAGCCTGGTTTAAGCCTCTCCAGGATGAATCCGTTTGTTTTCTTGGCAGTTCATGGT
>NW_006399989.1:2635256-2636130 GCF_000299155.1 Elephantulus edwardii
GGGCGGGGAGAAAAGTGCAACAATGAATGAATGGAATTCCAAAATCTCTGTAGATGTTCATTGAAATAAAAAAAAGTTTAAAAAACAAACAAAAAACCCTGATATCTTTGTTCTTCTTTAGCACTTTGGAGAGTTTTCTGACAGTAGATTTTCCCAATGCAATATGCTTTTTGATTTCTGACTACTGGTACCAAGGGTGTTGATTGTGGATACAAGCAAGATGACATCATTGACAACTTCAGTCTTCTCTCCATGTATTGTGATTTTGCCTATTGGTCCAGTGACGAAAATTTTTGTTTTCTTGATGTTAAGATGTAATCCATATTGAAAGTTGTGGTCTTTGATCTTCAGCAAGTGCTTCAAGTTTCAGCAAGAAAAGTGGAAGAAAGTAGTATTAAGTGAAAAATCAGAAGATACTTATATTATGGCTTCTATAAGAGGTACATCTAAAACAGAGATAAAGGCAGACTAAATATCAAAGGATAAAAAAAAATACCAAGAATATGGCAACCAGGAAAATCAGGATAAGCAGTATTAAGTTTCAACAAAACAGATTTCAAGGTATAAACCATCGTCAGGAACAGTGAAAGACATATATAATGCTTAAAGGGTCAATAGAACAAGAAAAACATAATATTCTGCTCATCAAATCTTAATTTTTTTATTATTATTTTTTGGGGTGTACCATCAAATCGGATCTGACTGGTACAGGAGGAGATTGCCCCTCCTTCTCCAGCAGAGCATCTGGTGGATTTGAACCGCATACCTGTGGGACTGCAGTGCAGCTTCTTGCCACTAGGCCACCAGAGCTCCCTCCCCCCTTGACTCAGGGTGAAGTCTCTCTCAGGGAGGAGTGATAGGGAATGGCAAAGGA
>NW_006399989.1:2642630-2646602 GCF_000299155.1 Elephantulus edwardii
AGAGGTTTCGCATTAGGACGATTAAATGTTCTGGGATTCCCATTCTTCTCAGAGTCAGCCACAGTTTGTTACGATCCACGTAGTCAAATGCCTTTGCATAATCAATTAAACACAGATAGACATTCTTCTGGTATTCCCTGCTTTCAGCTAAGATCCATCTAACATCAGCTACAATATTTCTAGCACAACGACCCCTTCTAAACCCAGCCTGGACTTCCGGCAGTTCTCTGCTGATGTGCTGTTCCAGTAGATTTTGGGTAATCTTCAGTAGAATCTTGCTTGCATGTGAAATCAATGATATTGTTCTGTAGTTTCCGCACTCAGTTGGGACACCCTTCTTTGGAATGGGGACAAATATAGATCTCTTCCAGTCAGCTGGCCAAGTGGTTTTTCTCCAGATTTCTTGGCACAACTTGGTGAGCACATCCAGGGCAGCATCTTTTAGCTGAAATATGTCAATTGCTATACCATCTATTCCTGGGCCTTATTTTTTGCTATTTCCTTCAAAGCACCTTGAACTTCTTCCTTCATCACCACAGGCTCTTGCTCAAATGTTATTTCATTAAATTCTTCTATATCTGCCAATTCCTTCAATATAAAGCTACAAAATCAGAAATCAATAACAAGAAGATAAAGGAGGAAAGAAATAATATATGTGGAAGCTGAACAACAACATGCTTGAACATAAGTGGTTAATAGAAGAAATAAAAAATGAAACGAAAATTTTTTTCTAAAAACTCCCAAAATAAAAACAAAAAATAAAATGAAAAAGTTGCTTGAAACAAAAGACAACTTACCAAAACCTCTGTGAAACAGCCAAAGCGGTAGTCAGAGGTCAATGTATAGCAAATCACCTCAAAAGCAAAGAAAAAATAATAATTGTCTCTCTAACCTATCATTTTCAAGAAATTGAAAAAAAAAAAAAACAGCAAGAAAACCCAATAAGCTTTAAAAGAAATAAAACTATAAAAACTAGGGCAGAAGTAAATTAAATAGAAAACAGAAAAACAATTGAAACCATCAACACAAAGGGTTAGTTCTTCAAATAGGTCAATAAAATTAACAAACCACAAGCAAAACTAAGAAAAGAAAAGAAAGAAAAAGCACAAATAACCTCATTAAGAGATGAAAGGGGCAATGTCACAACAGAACCATCTGAAATAAAAAGTTTAACAATGGGATATTATGAAAAATTATACTCACAAAAATATAAAAACCTGGAGGAAATGGACAATTACTTTGAAACACACAATTTATCCAAAATGACACAGACTGAAACAGAACACCTGAACAGACCCATCACAAAAGAATAAATTGACCAGGTAATAGAACAACCTCCAACAGAAAAAAAAAGTCCTAGATCAGATGGTTTTATTAGTGAATTTTATTGAACATTCATTCAGAAAGAACTGTCACCAATTTTACATGAAGCAAACATAACTATGGTAAAGACATCATCAAAACTGAAAACTATAGATGAATATCTCTTATGACCATTGATGCAAAAATCCTAAATAAAATCTTGGCCAACAGAATCCAACTGGGTACATTAAAAAAATAATTCACTATGACCAAGTGGGATTCATAGCAGGTATGTAAGGATGGTTCAACATAAGAACAATCACTGTAATTCATCACATTAACAAAGCAAAGAACAAGAACCATATGATTCTATCAATTGATGCAGGAAAGCCCTTTGACAAAATCCAACACCCTTTCCTGATTAAAACACCAAACAAAATAGGATTAGAGGGGAATTTCCTAAACATAATGAAAAGTATATATGCAAAACCAAGAGCTAACATTATTCTCAATGAAGAGAGATTAAAGGAATTCCCTTGAGAACAGGAACTAAACAAGTTTGCCCATTATCACCTCTCCTGTTGGAAGTCTTGGCAAAAGCAATAAGATAAGAGAAGGAAATAAGAGGAGAAGGTAAAGCTAGCTCTATATGCAGATGATATCATAGTACGCTTAGAAAACCCTAGAGAGTTAGTGAGAAAACTACTGGATATAGTTAACCTATTTAGTACCATAGTGGGATACAAGATCACCATACACAAATCAGTTGCATTTCTCTACAGTGACAAAAAGAACAGAAAAGGAGCTAAGGAAAACAATACCCATCACAAGAGCTAATCACAAGATTAAATACATGAGAGCAAATCTAACTAAAGAAACAAAATAACTATTCAAAGAAAATGACAAAACATTATTACAAAAACCAAAGTAAGACGTGGAGAAATGGAAGAATATACCATGTTCATGGATAGAAAGACTCAATATCATGAAAGTGATAATTCTACCAAAGGCAATCTACAAGTTCAATGCAATCCCAATATAGATACTAACTTCATTCTTCAACAAGATGGAAAACGCAATTTCCAATTTTACTTAGTATGGAAAGAGACCTCCAATAAGCAAAGCATTCCAGAAAATGAGAAATAAGAGAGGAAACATCACACTCCATGACTTCAAATCATACTACACAGTTGTGGTGGTCAAGACAGCATGGTACTGGTACAGTGACAGATACATAGATCAATGGAATAGAATTGAGAACCCAGAAATCAGCTCATCTACCTATGCTCAACTGATTTTTTAAAAGAAGACGAAGATTATTTAAGTGGGGAAACATCAGCTTTTTAAACAAATGGTGTTGGCAAATTCGGAAAACCATGTGTAGAAAATGCAAGCAAGATCCACACCTCACACCATACACAAAACCCAACTCAAGATGGATCAAAGATCTAGGAGTAAAAGCAAAGAGTATAAATTTCATTAGAGAAAAGCTCGGAAGAACTCTAAAAGCCCTAATCCACAATATGAACAGTCTTTCAAGAATAATGAAAAACCTACAACCAGAAGAGAACAAAATAGATGAATGAGATCTTTTAAGAATCAAATCGCTATGTACATTAAGAAACTTATCCAACAGGGTAAAAAGGAAAGTCATCTCCCTCCAGTGTGCTTTTCTCTTTGAAAATAAAAAAGAAATTATTTCACTGTCAAAAAAAAAAGGAAAGTCAAAGGCTGAGAAAAAATGTTTGGTAATGACATGTCTGATAAGGGATTCATATCTAAAATTTATAGAATACCTACAGCACCTCAACAGGAAAAAAAAAAAGTTAAACAACCTAATAGCAAAATGGGCACAGGATATAAACAGCTACATCACCAAAGAAGAAATTCAGATGGTGAACAAACACATGAAAAAATGTTCGAAATCCATAGCTATCAGAGAGATGCAAATCAAAACAACTATGAGATAATATCTCATCCCAGCAATAATAGCAAAGTTGACCACAGCAGCAAACAATAAATGCTGGTGGCACTGTGGAGAGATTGGAATCCGTATTCACTGGTGGTGGGAGTGTAAAATGGTGCAATCTCAATGGAAGGTGGTTTAGTGCTTTCTCCAAAAGTTGGAAATACCATTTGACAAAGCACTGCCACCGCTGCTGGGAATATATCCTAAAGAAATCATAGGTGCCATTCAAACAAATATATGCACACCTATGTTAATTGGTGCTTTCTCAAAAAGGTGAAAATAGAAAAACTATACTCAAACAAATATAAAAATCTAGAGGAAATGGGCAAATACTTAGAAAAACACAACCTACCTAAACTGACACAAACCAAAACTGAACATCTGAACAGACCCATTACAAAAGAGGAAAATGAAAAGATAATGCAACAACTTCCAACCAAGAAAAGCCCTGGACCAGATGGTTTTACAAGTGAATCTTCCCAAACATTCACAGAAGAACTGTTACCAATTCTACATAAATTATTTCAGAAAATAGAAGAAGATGGAATCCTCTCAAATTCATTCTATGAAGCAAACATATCTTTGATACCAAAGCCAGGAAAAGACACCACCAAAATAGAAAACTATAGGCCAATATCTCTCCTGAACATTGATGCAAAAATCCTGAATAAAATACTGGCAAATAGAATCCAACGGTACAT
>NW_006399989.1:2649988-2654303 GCF_000299155.1 Elephantulus edwardii
AGTAGCTAAGAGAATACGCCATCCCCTTTTCCTTATGACTCAGGGTGAAGTCTCTCTCAGGGAGGAGTGATAGGGAATGGCAAAGGACACATTGACAAAGGAGATCAATCAGGAGTGACTTTGACAAACACTGTGGCAATTAGACAATTAAAACAGACATTAAAGGGGGGGGAAGAAGAAAGAACTGGGGAGGAGGGTAGAGAAAACAGTGCAACAATGAATTAATGAAAACCCCAAATCTCTGTAAATGTTCATTAAAACTAATAGAATTGAACAACAACAACAACAACAACAATAATAATAAAGGTGACAATAGAAATACCATTTGACCTAGAATCCAGAGCTGCCACCCTTGTTTACTGCTATGTTATTTACAATAGCAAAGTGATGGAAGCAACCCAAGTGACCATCAACAAATGAATACATAGAAAAAGTATGATATATCCACACAATGGAATACTACACAGCACTTAAAATAACATGGAACCGATACAATATTACAAAACATGGGTGACCCTGGAGGACATTATGCTAAGTGAAATATCTCAGTTTCAAAAGGACAAATATTGCATAACACCATTTTTATAAAACAGAGCTGACATGGGGGTTGGAGAGAAACTAAGGGGGGGATAAATAATGAACACTGGTTCAGGACAGGTGAAGGAGAGAACTGTTTAAAAGGAATATGTTGCTGTTGTTATTATGTCCCATTGACTCACCTGTGCCTCATAGCAACCCTATGTACAACGGCCCTAAACCGTGTTCAATTCTGTGCCAATCTTATTGTTTCTCATATACTTAGCCCCCCCCATTACCCCAGTCACCGAATGAATCCATCTCATTGAGGGTCTTTCTTTCTTGTTCTGTCCCTCCACCCTCCCAGGCATAACATCCCTCTCCAAGGACTGGTCCCTCCTTGTAACATGTCCAAGGTATGTCAGATGAAGCTTCAAAATCCTTGCCTCCTAGGAGTAGCCTGGTTTCACCCTCTCTAGGATGAACCTACTTATTCTCCTAGCAGTCCATGGTATACTCTTCTTCAGCACCACAGCTCAAAGTCATCAATTCTCCTTCTGTCATCCCTAGTCATTTTCCAGCTTTCTGACACATAGCAAGTATTTCCTCCTTTATGGGTCTGATTGTTGGTGCATATATTTCAATAAAAGCAGTATTAACAGATATTCTTTCTAATTGTGTGGATATTATTCTGTCACTCACAATATTGTATTCCCACATGGATCTAGAAATAGTCTTTTTAACTATGAATGCAACCCATTTTTCCTTTCCAATATAGTAGATCATGTAGTTGTCTGATTAAAAATGTCCCCTGCCAATTAATATCATTTCACCAATGATTAGTATGTCAATATTTATACATTCCATTTCTTCCTTAACAATATCCAATTTTCCTACATTCATACTTCTCACATTCCATGTTCCAGTCACTGGTGTCTGCTTACAACTGTTCCTCCTCCTTTGTGTTCACAATATGAAGTCTCAGCATCTGATTCCAGATCTTCTAGTCTAATTTAAGTGTGGTCTATAGTTCATAGGGTCCTGCTATTTTGAAAGTGGATGGCCAATCCTTCTCCCTAGTCTGTCTTACTTTGGATGCTCATATCTGACAGAGAATTATTTTACCCAAATGAGCAGAAGAAAGACTCTTCTTGATTACACAGCTAACAGATTTCGTATTGGGCCCATCTCCCTCTTTGGCACATAAGTAATGTTTCTTGTTCCCCTATCCCTGCCAAGGTTCTCTTCTGTCCCATGGCCTCACCTACCCCCACTAGCACCTTCCTTCCCTTTCTCATAGAGGCCCAGGCCTCTAGCCACTTCAGTCTATTTCCCCATAATATTGGTGCTCTGGGGAGGTCTGGGGTGGAGCAGCACCAGCAACAGACCAACAGGAGGCCAGGCAGCAGACCAACTGATGGAAGGATGGGCTGAGCAGTGGGTGGGAGGTTGGGTGGGTAGGTGGGGGGTTGGCAAAAAACCCACCTCTGGTTGGACATAGTAGCAGATTACAGTGACCAGGGTGTGTGGGCAGGGCAGCAGCTGCTAATGACATATGGGGTTAACCCATGATAGTAATAGGGAATTTCAAGACAACACTTTCAAAAAGAAAGATAGGACAACCAGAAAGATGCTGAAGAATTAAACTATACAACCAATCAACTCAACTTCTTAGATGTCTATTGGCTAACATACCCTTAAAAGCTTGTATACATTCTTCTTCATCATGCGTAGAATAGAATGTTCCCCAGAATAGATTATATTTTTGGTCACTAAGCAAGCCTTGATGTTATTGTTTTTGTTAAGTGCCATCAAGTTGTAGATAACTCATAGAGACCCTTTGAATGAAATACCTGAACACTTGTATAAATTCGGTCATTTCTCCATTTTCATAGAGTTTCTGGAGGCAAGCCATTTCAGAAGTGGATGCCACTTCTGCATCCAAGCTTGTTTTATTCATGAAGCTCCACCAGACACTGTTCACCCTGGGTAAACATTATCACATTTGATACATCAGTGTCACAGCGTTTAGCACCACAGCAACCATGAGTTACCTCTGTACAGTAATGCACAGACCAGTGCTATACCACTCAGAAGAATGTTTGACAAAAACAATTTAAACCAGGCCTGAGGACTGCAGATTAAAATCAACCACCTTGGGCTTGGTGGCATAACTTTCTGTCTGCTAGGCCAACATAGCTCTCTCTATGTTGTCATTGTTATTGTTATTAAGTGCAGTCGAGTCGTAGATGACTCATAGTGACCCTATGAATGAAAGACCTGAACACTTGTATAACTATAGCATTTTCTCTGACCATAATGCTATAAAATAAAAAATAAACAAGATGATAGATGAGAAAACTCATGCACCTGGAAGCTAAACATGCTTGAAAGTAAGTGAATAACAGAAGAAATTGAAAAAATAAAAATAAAAGCCTCTTTTTTTATTAATTTAGTTTGTTTATTTTTCATTTCAATGCCTCTTGATGTAGATGTTCATTGAAATGAAAAATAAATAAATGAATTAACTTTAAAAAGCCTCTTGAAACAAATAAGAATGAAAACACAACTTACCAAAAGCTCTGAGACATAGGCAAAGCAGTTCTTGGATATCAATTAATAACAAAAACCAACTCATCAAAAGGAAAGAAAGAATGAAAATTGACTATTTAATCCAATTTCTCAAAAAAATCAGAAAAAGAACAGCAAGAAAACCTGACAAACTAGAAAAGAAAGGACATTATAAAATTTAGAGCAAGACCATGAATACACCCCAAGGAAATTAGAAATGAGACACAAATGGAGATTTGTACACCAATGTTCATAGCAGTGTTATTCACCATTTCAAGAACATAGAAACAGCTCAAATGTCCAACCACAACGGAATGGATTGAGAAACTGGTACATTCACACAATGGAACATTATGCAGCACTCAGGAACAATGGTTTAGAGAAATACTACATAATTTGGGAGAGACTGGAAAGCATGAAGTAGAGTGAACTAATTCACAAATACTGCATGAGACCATAACTGTAAAAATAGAAGGATAACAGTAAAACATGTATGGGACCCAAGGGGGAAGGGGTGGAAGCAGAGGAGTGAGGATGGGTAGGGCCAAAACCACAAGGCTGCACAGTTTTGTGGGTGTAGGGAGGGAGTGAAGGGAATGGGAAGGATCTGCTGGGACCTAAAAATACAGGATAAGGATGGGCAAGGTCCAATGGTGATTAATTTTATAAGCCATAATGCATGGGAATAATTGTATTAAATACAATGTGGGTAAAGAATAGTGTGAAACCGTGTAAACTAACTTTGGAAGCAAACCAATATAAAATTTTAATAAAATGTCAAATTTTAGAGAAGGAATAAAAGAAATTGAAAACCAAAAATCAATAAAATCTATCAACAATACCAGGAGTTTGTTGTTCAAAAGGGTCAATAAAATTGCCAAATCACTGGCAAAGCTAACAGTGGAAAAATAGAAATAATCTGAATAAGAAATTAAAGAGGTGGTGTCACAACAGAACCAACTGAAATGGAATTTTATAGAAAACTATACTCAAATATGACAACCTAGAGGAAATAGACTAGTACTTAGAAACTCACCACTCACCCAAACTAACGCAGACTGAAGTAGAACATCTGAGCAGATCCGTCACAAAGCAGAAATTGAACAAGTCACTTAAAAAAATTAATTAAAAAAGAGTACATCTTGGACCATATCATATGGTCCATATGATATATTACTCTGGAGATGAAAAGACAAGGAAAAACGGGGTTGCCTTTATAGTAAAAAAA
>NW_006399989.1:2656633-2658305 GCF_000299155.1 Elephantulus edwardii
AATCGGGATGGGTGTGTTGGAGGCGGTGCGGTTGGCGCAGGATAGGGCAGGATTTAGGGCTGTTGTGCATAGGGTCGCTATGAGTCGGAAACGACTCGATGGCACATAACAACAACAACAACAATCCTGGAGCAGGTGTTTTACCAGCAAATTTTACCAAGGATTCATAGAAAAGCTGTCACAACTCTATCTAAAGTAGTTCCAAAAAGGAAAAAAAAAAAGAAGGAATACTTCCAGTAGCATCATTCTGTGAAGAAAACATAACTCTGATACCAGTCAGACACCAAAATAGACAACTGTGATCCAATGCAAAAAAAAATCATCCATAAAGAAATCAAAAGTTTATTATAAAGACAGGATGAAGAGAAGACCAAGATGGATGTCAAAAGAGATTGAATACTGCACTAGATTGCTGAGATGTCAAAACAAAAGGAAGGAACCAGAAAGAGTTGAACAGAAGATTTCAAAGGGCAGCTCAAAAAAACAAAGCAAAGTACTACAATGAAATGTGCAAAGATCTAGAGTCAGATAATCAAAAGGCAAGAACTCACTTGGCATTTCTTAAGTGGAAAGAACTGAAGAACAAATTCAAAACTCAGGTTGAAATATATAAGATGTTATGGGTAGAATATTGAGTGATCCAGGAAGCACCAAAAGAAAATGGAAGGAATAGCTATAGTCACTGTACCAAAAAGAATTGGTTGATATAGAAATTTTTCCAGTTTGTGTGTCCTTTTAAATGAGGTGAGACCAAGAAGTCAGGCATTTTCTGGCATAGGCCTCTTATCCAAACTAAGTGAAACCCAGAGGTTGAGCTTTTCTCAATAACGTCAAGGCATTTTCTGAGACAGGCTTGCTGTTGAATCCAGGTAAGTCCCAGAAGTCGGCCTTTTTTGAACAGTAAGTCGTTCCCACTCAGGTCTCCTATTTAAATGACGTTAGGCTCCAAAATTAGGGTTGTTTTTTTTAATCTACCAAAAGCTGTTTTTTTTCCCCAGCTCTGGATTCCTATTTAAACTATGTAAGACATAGAAGTCAGGATTTTTTGAACAAGATATTTTCCCACTTGTATACCCTTTTTAAACAAGGTGAGACCAAGAAGTCAGCCTTTTTTTGAACAAGAAGGCATTTTCTAGTGTAGGCCTCCCATTGAAACCAGGTGAGACCCAGAAATTGGGGTTACAGCAATAAGCCATTCTCCAACTAGAGCCCCCTATTCAAGCCAAGTGAGACCAAGAAGTTGGGCTTTTTTCAACAACATCAAGCCATTTTTTTGGGATAGGACTGTTATTGAAACCAGGTTAGACCCAGAAGTAGGTCTTTTTTGAACAACAACTAGCCATTCCCACTCAGATCTCTCATTTAAATGGCATGTGCCTCCAAAATCAGGATTTTTTTTAATAACAAGAAGCCATTTTGGGGAGCTTGGGCTTCCTATTTAAACTAGATGAGCCTTTTTTTGAACAAGAAGGTATTTTCTGGTTCAAGTCTCCTATTTAAACCAGGTGAGACCCAAAGATTGGGGTTTTTGAACAACAAGAAGTCATTTTCAGGCTCTAGCCTCCTATTCTTTTTTTTTTTAATAATTTTAAAGAACATTTACAGAGAATTTGGATTTCCATTCATTCATTGCTGATTCAGGGAGGGAGTCTTTTTTTTTTCCACTTTTTTT
>NW_006399989.1:2668049-2673396 GCF_000299155.1 Elephantulus edwardii
ACATTTACCAGTTAGAAAAATGACAATAGTCAATGTTGCTGCCCACCCTGCTACATGTTCGGTTGTTTGGTGGTTTTTTTTCCTTTTTCTTTCCTTTTTTTAAAAATCCATCCTTTCCCTACTCCTACCCTTTTCCACTCCACAGGTAGCAATACATAAGGATAAGGAGAAGTTTCCCTGTTCAATACAAAACTTTGGTATTATAAACATCATGGCTCTTGCATGACTAATATGGACAACTTCCATATTTTTCTGGTTACTTCCGACAGTATGAGTGGACTTGGTCATATAGGAAGTAAACAAAGGATCGTCTATAAGATGGAACTGCTTTATATTTGATATTGAAATGGTGATTGCCACTTGGCATTTTTGTCAACAGCAGTCTGCTGAGCTAATGAGGTGTGTGGTTGGAGTAGACTGCTGTGTGAAAGTTTCTCTAGGGCTTGGGTGCTGAGTGAAGCAAAGAGTACTCGCTCAGTGAGGGGAGCACGTTTGACCTGAGAAAGGTAGTGTCAATGGGGGTTACTTATGACTTTAACAGCTGTGAGGGTGGTCACAATGACTGTGTAAGATCTGTCTTATATTGGAGAGGCTCGGTCGCACGCTGCCTGATGAGAATTGTGTCCCTTGAAGCGACTTCAGTGGCTTGGTCTAGGCTTTCAGTCGAGGGTCTGGGTACGCAGTGGTCTACGTGTTCTTGAAGTAATTGTTTAAGGAGGGAGAGATAAGGTATGATGCTAAAAGAGGAGATTCAATGGGTAAGTTATGGTTCAGCAGAAATGGCTGGCCGTGCATTAGTTCGAAGGGGCTCAGAAAGGATGGTGAGCAGAGTGTTGCTCGGATATTGGCTAAGACAATAGGAAGTAAGTTAACTCAAGACTTGCATAACTCGACAGACAGTTTAGTAAAATGAGACTTAATGAGTCTATTCATGTGCTCTACTTTGCCTTAAGACAGAGGACAACATGGTATGTGTAGCTTCTAACAGATACCTAAACTAGAGGATACCTGCTGGGTAACTCTGGAGACAAAGCTAGGACTATTGTCAGATTGCATACAAATAGGGAGACGAAACCTGGGGATGATTTGCTGGAGTCGGGCCTCTCCTATATGTAGGGACTGATGCACTTGTATTATAATATCTGTTTCTTGTTCTTGAGCCAAAGCTGCTTTGTCCTTTACCATGATCTATCTACTGGGAGTTAGGCAGTCTCCATTCTGGAGGAGAGATTGCTTTTCTTCCATAATGTATTTTGGATGGAGATCTGGAATGGTGAAAAACAGGATGGGGGCGGCTTGTTGCTGTTGCTGTTGTGGTTGCAAGGCTAGTTTTTGCTATATGGTCTGCTTTGTTGTTTCCTTTGATGATAAAGGAAGAATTTGACTGATGTCCTTTGAAGTGTATTATAGCGACCTGCTTGGACAGTTGCAGAGCATTTAACAGGAGGATTATCAGCTTACTATTAACTATAGGTGAACGTTTTGTTGTTATAGTGCCTCACTTATGCCAGATAGCAGTATGACAATGAGCGATTAAAAAGGCATATTTAAAATCTGTGTGAATGTTGACAGTTAGGCCTCTAGCTAGATGTAGGGCTCTAATTAGGGCAATAAGCTCAGCTTTTTGTGGTGTCGTGCTCTTGGGAAGTTTTGCTGCTTCCCACACCTTGCTTATGGATACTACAGCACAGGCTCCCTGACAGTAACCTTCAGAGGTCATACATGAGCTGCTGTTTACAAACATAGTATGGTCTGGATTTGGGATGGGTTAGTCAGATAGGGAGGGAAGTAAAGAGCTTTAGTAGGATGGCTGAATTAAGGGGCAATGATTGAGAGGGATAGAGATATAATAAGGAGAGGTTGAGTGGTAAGAGGCTTGGAGAGAAGGCTATCAATCCCCGTTACTGAGACCTGAGAAGGGAAAACAGAATGTGAGAAGGAAGGGAGTACTGAACAGGTAGCTCTCATGTCAACCAGAAAGGAAATTGGCTTACCTGGTATCTAAAGGGTTACCTTGGGGACTCAACAGGGGTGATGGGGGGGTCATCGAACCTGGGCATCTTCAATCTTCAGTGGCCAGGCCTAAGAGATCAGCCAGGATGGGGACCAGGGACCCTACAGTGGCTTTGTGCTGAAGGGCAACAGCCAGTCCTCTAATGGCCTAGTGCCCCACAGAAAGGACAAGGCTGTATTATCAAGCTCTGTTTGGAGGGAAAGGGTTAGTGCAGTGGCTAACTCCAATGGCCCTCTTTGCCAAACTTGAAGCAACTACCTAGAGGTAAGGAGCAGATATTTTCCGACCTGTCACCTGCAAGTTATATTTGCAGATTCGCTTTCTGTCAGTCTCAAGTCTTTTTTTTTTTTAAAATTGGCTTCTGTCCATTCCTCTCGGACATTGGAACTTTATTTGCTACGTTTTGAATGGGGTGTTTGAGGGGCCAGTTGGCATGGTGCTATTTGTTCAGCGTGCTGCTGGGAGACAATGAGAACTTTTGACAATCTCCTCTACCCAGGGAATTTAGCAGGACAGGGGAGGAGGAGCTTGCTTGAGCTGACACATAAGCAGGGAGGCAGGATCAGAGAGGCTTGATGAATTTACCTGTGTGTTTTTGTTTGGGGCCACTGATGTGATCAGAGAAGGGAGGTGATGTTTTATTTGTAGGTCAGGGTTCAAAAAGGAAGAGAGTGGTATTTTATTTGCAGAAAACTTTTTTCTAACTAGAAATTTGAAAAGGCTAGGGAGAGAGGAGAGAGAAGTGGGATGGGGTCAGTCTGAGGAAGAATTGGAAAGGGCTTCCTGTGGTGAGGCAACATTTGCACGTCTGAGTTAGGAAAACAGAAGCTGTAAGGGGTTCTCTGCAGGATTAAAGATGAGTGAGTTTACAGCAGTTTTGACAGAGGCACCGAAAGCTGTAGTTTTTGAACACGAATAGGACTTCTAATGCCTGTAACTTCTGAAGGGGATACAGGAGGGACTCAGTCCAATGGGGTTGGGTGTACATAGGATTGGAGGAAGGGTAGCTGAGTCTGGATTGATCTGAGTGGAGGAAGATGAAGCAATTAGAGAACAAAGAGATTCAGCTTGTCAAGAGTGTGTATGTTTGGAAACCTGTGATGTAAAGGGTGGAATAGGAATGCCTGAGTCTGCATTGGTCAGAATAGAAAGGAGGGTGTGGTAATGTTCAGACAAAGAGATCTAGTTTTGGAGCAAATTTGGGTGGTTTCTGGAGGAGACGCTGGGTAGGGGTAAGTGGAGGCTGGGGCAGGGAGAGGGATAGAGGAGCAAAACAAAAGAAAGTTTCTTTAAGTCCACTAGCAGAAAGTGTCAAGATGTTGAACTAAAGGTTTTATTCTTAGGGCACTGAGAGTAATTTTGGGCATGCTCGATTACAGAAAAAGACCAGTCTCTTACTGTGGAGATCTTCAGCCAGACCCACGTTTGAAGGATTTGAGAGGAGGCACCCCAAGGGACTATCCTTAGGGGGTTTAGACATTCGACTAGTACTCAGATCTGAGGATGAGGCAACCGGGATGACAGAGCATCCCCTAGAAACCAGCAGTCTTGGATGCAGAGAGAGGCTATCGACGGCACAGACATCCCTGGGCACTCATAGCCTGGAAATACCAAGAAATGCTTGGTATTTCTGGTTGAACTTCTGACGCAAATCTGGAATTTTTTGATAAGTGTAGACAGTAGTGGAACAGATCTGGCTTCCCATGGGAGTTCAGAATGTCTGGACTGGAAGGCTTGAAAAACCGTGGAATGGAAGCTAGAGTCTGGCTAGCTTGGAAGTTTTTCAAACACTCAGGTCTGACTTTAGGAATCTCCAGGCAAAGGGGAGGGAGAATACAGAGATCAGAAAGACAAAAGGGACCGAGGTCCGGTCCGCAGCTGCACACACATAGCAGGAAAGAAGGAGAGCAGTGGGATTTTACGTTACCATTCAAGCATCTTGACAGTGCATGGGCTGGTTCGGGAGAGAGTAAGGCATGCATGCCAGCACTCACCTTAAGACGGGGGCACAGTACCTTAACTCATCTCCCGGGTTTCACACACCATATATTAACAGACTTAAGGAAGGAATCAGAGAGAATGAGAGAAAGCTTAACACAGCTTTATTAAGGCGGGAGTATAGGGGAGCTCCCGGGTGAGGTTCCTCATTCTGGAGATGCAGAATGGGGAAATCACACTGTGAACTTATTGGGGATGGTTTTAATAACAGAATCTTTAGCGAGGGACATTGCATTGTCATTTATGGTCCATCTGTTAGTTCTGCTAGGCAGGTTAAAGACATTTGCTCTTCTTATCAGCGTTTGTATTCTTCATTCTCCCCCTTTGCCCTCCACCCCCTGTCTGGACCTAACAAGTTCTTCCTTTTTTATTCTCCAATTTCGGCTCTCTACACATTCCATTATACTTGTTTTGTCTGCTGAAGCTGCCCTTTGAAATTTTCTGTTCAGCTCTTTTATCTTGCCATGTTTCCCCTTTGTGTTGGCTTCTCCACACTCTAGTGTAATTTTCAGAGTCTTCTGACATCCATTTTTATTTTTCTCTCTCCTCTCTCTTTGCAATGACCTTTTACTGTCTTCATATATGATATCCTTGAAATCATCCCACAACTCAGCCAGTGTTCAATGCCTCAAATCTATTCTTAAGATGATCTTAAAATTCAGATGGAACAGATTCAAGAGCATATCTTGGCTCTTGTGAGGTTGTTTTCATTTTCTTTACCTTCAATTTGAACTTGCATATGAGTAATTGATGTTTTGACCCCCTAGTCTGCCCTGTGCTAGTTTTGACTGCCTATATTGAGCTTCTCCATCTATTTTTTTTCCACAGATATAATCAGTCTTGAAAAGATATGGAGATAGTGCCCCAATTTTGAACCATTCAGTGTTGCCCTGCTCTGTCCTGATGACTGCCTCTTGGTCCAAGTATATGTTTCGATTAAATGTTCTGGAATTCCCATTCTTCTCAGAGTCAGCCACAGTTTGTTATGATCCACGCAGTCAAATGCTTTTGCATAATCAATGAAACACAAATAGACATTCTTCTGGTATTCTCTGCTTTCAGCTAAGATCCATCTAACATCGGCTACAATATTCCTAGTACCACAGCCTCTTCTAAACCCAGCCTGGACGCGTGGCGTTAGGATTGGTGGAAGATCTATTAACAATCTGCTTTATGCAGATGACACAACCTTGCTCGCTGAAACTGAGGAGGACCTCATGCACTTACTGCAGAGTGTCAAGGACTGCAGCCTTCAGTATGGACTGAGGCTCAATGTCAAGAAGACAAAGATTCTCACCACTGGACCAATTGGTAGCATCAGGATTTATGGTGAAG
>NW_006399989.1:2673496-2679798 GCF_000299155.1 Elephantulus edwardii
AGGTTTACTGGGGGTGGGGGGAGGGTGGCAGAAGGTGGCCTAGGTAACATTCTCTGGATACCCTAGGCATTCTTTTTTTTTTCTTCTCCTTCCCCACCCAGGGGTCAGATGGCACAATCTGGGCACTGAGGAGCTCACCCTGAGGGCCACGACGGCTCGCCCGGGGCAGAGGGCCGAGGGCAGCCCTCCCCGGGCAGAGGGCCGCGATGGCTCATACTTGGCAGGGGGCCGAGGGCAGCCCGCTTTTTTTACTTTTGAAAGAGAGGAGCAAACTGGGGGGCGGGGGGAGAGGGCTGGGAGGGTAGAGAAGAGTAGCCTCCTATTCTAACCAGGTAAAACCAGAAGAGAACTTTTTTTGAACAATAATAAGCCATGTTCCACCTAGGACCCCTTATATAAACCAGAGGAGACCAGAAGTCAGGCTTTTTTTAACAACAACTAGAATTTTCCCTGTTTGGGCCTCCTATTAAAGTCAGGGAGACTCAGAAGTCAGGCTCTTTTGAACCACTATAAGCCATGATCCTGTTCGGACTTCCTTTCTAAACCAGGTGAAACAAAAAAGTAATGTTTTTGTGAACAATAAGCCATTTTTTAGCTTGAAGATCCTGTTTAAACCAGATGAGACACAGGAAATCTGTCTTTTTCAACAATCACTAACCATTTTCTGGCTTGGGCCTCCTCTTTAAATCTCATGAAATCTAGAAATGGGATTTTTGGTAAAACAGTTATTTTACTGGCTCAGGCCTCATATTTATTCCAGGTGAGACCCAAGGTTGGGTTTTTTTTTTTGAACTTTGGTATCAGAATTATCCTTGGATCATGGAATTAATTTGGGAGTATATTTTTTCCTGTTGTTGCATACTGTAGAGTCAGAACTGACCTATAGCTGATCCTTCTGGTGGCCTCAAATCCTGTGCCTTTGGGATTGCAGTGCAGCTTTTTGCCAGCAGGTAATGAGAGCTCATATTTTCCCCTATAGCCTGAAATATTTTTAATGAAATTGGTGTCAGCTCTTCTCTGAATGTTTAGTAGAATTCACCAGTTAAGCTATCTGGATCAGCTTTTTTGGTTAGACGTTCTTTTATGACTTCTTCAATTTCTTGATTTTTTTTAATGAGTATGTTCAAATATCCTATCTCTGCCTGGGTTAGTTTAGGTGGGCAGTGAATTTCTAAATAATTGCCCATTTCTCCTCAGTTTTCAAATTTGTTGGAGCTCTTTACATTATTCTGTTACCCTTTTCCCCCCCACGTGGTTCTATTGTGACATGATCCATTTAATTTCTTAGTCACGATATTTACACTTTCTGTGCCTTTGTGCATCAGTAGCTTACCAATGTAATTAATCTTTTAAAAGATCTAATTTGTAGATTTTTTAAAAATTCTTTCTGCTGCTGCTTTTCTGTTTCTTATTTCAGTAATTTCTGCTGTAATATTCCTCCCCCCTTTCTTCTGGAGAGTGTAGGCTTTGCTTGCTCTTTCCCCCTAATTTTTAAAAATATTGTGTTAAGGTCTCTCTCTCTCTCATATCATTCTATGAAGCAAGCATGACCCTAATACAAAAACCAACCATAGACCTCAGCAAAACAGAAAAATATATACCAATACCTCTCATGAATATAGATGCAAAATCCATAAAAAAAAATCCTTGCATATATAAAAAAATAATTCAACATGACCGAGTAAGATTCATAATAGGAACACAGGGATGGTTAAGCATAAGAAAAACATCACAATAATAAAGCAAAGTACAAAAAGCACATGATCCCATCAATTGATGCAGAAAAAGGATTCAACAAAATCCAACGCCACTTCCAGATTAAAAAGGAATAGAGGGGAACTCTCCTCAACTGTTGTTGTGCACCATCGAATTGGAACAGACCTTCTGGTGGGTTTTCAGAGTCAGTTAATAACATGAGAGGAGATTTTCCAGCACCTGGTAAGTGAAAAATATGTACACAAAATTAAGAATCAACATCATTCTCAAAAGAGATAGATTAAAGACTTTCCCCTTCCAAACAGGCCTCCAAAAAGTCTGCCCATTATCACACTTCCTATTCAATATTGTGTTGGAAATTCTAGTTAGGTCAATAAGACAAGAAAAGACAACAAGAGGAGCCCACTTGGCAAAAAGGTGATGAAATTGTCACTATCAGCAGATGACATGATTGTGTGCACATAAAACTGCAAAGAGTAAAAAAAAAAACAAAAACAAACCCCATACCTAAAAAACACCCTACAAAATCCAAAACAAACCTGTTTTACTTAGTGGATCAATTTAACGGAGTGGCAGGATATAAGATCAATATACAAAAATCAATTTGATTTCTCTACAGCAACAACAAAAATGCACAGAGAAGAAAATTAGAAAAGCAATACCATTTACAATAGAAAACCACAAAATGAAATATTTAAGAGCAAATATAACTAGAGACACAAAACACCTTTTAAAAGGAAGCTACAAAAATACTACTACAAGAAAAATAAGTTGTTGTAAGGTGTCATCGAGTCAAGTACTACTCATAAAAACCTAATGAGTAGCAGACCTGCCATCCTCACACTTTCTCACACACCAGAACCCATTGTTGTAGTCACCATGACAATCCACCTGGTTGAGGGTCTTCCTCTTCTCTGTTGACTCTCCATCCATCCAAGCATCATGTCCCTCTCCAAAGAATAGTCCCACCCTAGCAACATGCCCAAAGTGGGTGATCATTATCCTTGCCTCCAAAGAGCACTCTGACCGCACCCTATCCAAGACGTATTTATTTGTTTTTTTGGAAGCCCATGGGATGTTCAATGCTCTTTTCCAACACCACAACTCAAAGGTATAACTTTTTCTTCTGTCGTTCCTATTCATTGTCCAGCTCTCAGATGCATAACAAGTTATAAGAAAGACCACGACCTGAATACGACACACTTTAGTCCTCAAACTGATATCATTACTCCTCACTAATTTAGAGAGATCCCTAACTGCAGACTTTCCCAATGCAATACATCCCCTTATTTGCTGACTGCTGTTACCCAGGGTGTTAATTGTGAATCCAGGTAAGATGAAGTTGTTAACAGTTTCAATCTCTTCTCCATCCACCATGATGTTCCATACTGAAGGCTTTATTCCTTGATCTTCTGCAACACGTATTTCAAGTACTCTTCACTTTCTGCAAGCAAGGTTGTGCCATCTGCATAATGCAGGTGATTGATGAGTCTCCCTCTTCTTGAATAATTTGCTCATCATACAGACTGAATAGGAATGGAGAAAGTATACAGCCCTAATGCACTCCCTTCTTCATTTAAAACCATGCAGTGTTTCCTTGCTCTGTTTGCACAACAGCTTCCTGGTGTAGACTTCGCATGAGTAAAATTAAGTGGTTTAGTAGTCCCAATTCTTCTCAATGTCAGCCACCTGTTATGATCCACACAGTCAAATGGTTGCATAGTCAATAAAGCACAACTAGACATTCTTCTGGTATTAGGTATTTTCAGTCAAGATTCATCTGACATCGGCAATAATATCCCTGGTACCACAACCTCTTCTAAATACTGCTTGAACTTCTAGCAATTCCTTATGTATATACTGTTCTAGCCATTTTTCAATGATCCTCAGCAGTATTTTGCTTGCATGTGATATTAATGATATTGTTTGATAGTGTCTACATTCAGTTGGATTACCTTTTCTGGGAATGGGAACAAATATGGACCTCTTCCAAACTGTTGGCCAGACAGCTGTCCTCCAAATTTCCTGGCATAGATTGGTGAAAACATCCAAGGCTCCATTTGTTAATTGAAACAAGTCAATTGGTATCCCATTGATTCCTGGGGCCTTATTTTGTGCCAATTCCTTCAACGAGCCTGCTTCCTCCTTCATTACCATTGGCTCCTGCTCATATGGTACTCCCTGTAATTTTTCAGTGTCAGTGATTCTAGGTATTTCCTCCATCATCTTTTGATGCTTTCTGGGTCATTTAATATATTACCTATAGCATCTTTCAATATTGCAACTCAAGGTTTAAAGTTTTCAGTTCTCTCAACTTGGGAAATGCAGAGAGAGTTCTGTTAACGGACTTAAGAAAGGAATCAGAGAGAATGAGAAAAAGCTGAGCTCAACTTTGTTAAAGTTGGGGGGAATAGGGGAGCCGCCTGGTAAGGTTCCTCATTCTGAAGATGCAGAATAGGGAAGTCACACTGTGAACTTACTGGGGAGAGGTTTTATAAGAGTCTTTGGGGAGGGACATTCCATTGTTAGTTCTGCTAGACAGGCAAGGCCATTCGCTCTTATCAGCCTTTGCATTCTTCATTCTCCCCCATGGTCCATCCGCCTGTTAGGACGTAACATTCCAGCCTTTGTAGTGATAAAACAAGGTGACATATCTTTATTCTGGCTTCTTCCTGCTGAACAGGGGTTCAGAGGCTAGTACTGGATCAGTGGCTAGGGGAGAATTAAGTTGGTCATCTCCTTGATCCTGTGAAGTAAGAACTTAAAGACACATGGAGTGATTAATAACAATATGCTTATGATTACTATTGGTCTTAGAGAAGGAATAATTTAGGCTAGAAATGGGGTTTTGAGCCAATTTGGGAGAAGGCTTGTGATTTTACTAGTCCTGACTTATTGATATAGTAACAACACTTCTCTTTTGGGAATAAGTAGGTGCTTCTTCTCTTGGCAGTCAGGAGATCTAGAGTTTTTTAACTTTGGAGAGCCACCTGTGCCAGTGATGTCAGATGGCATAGGAGGGAGGCTAGACTGAACTCAACCATGATTGGGAGAAATGTTGTTCTTTTAATTTAGAGAGTGGGGAGGAGCCAGATTAATTTAGATTCACTGTACAAGGTGTTTTTAATTTGTTTTTCAACTCCTTCAGCTTAAGAAACTCTGAGCGAGTTTGGCCCTTTTGATTTTCTGACTACTGCTCTCTGCACATTTCATTATAGTATCTTGCTTTAGTGAGCACATCCAGGGCAATGTCTGTTTGTTGAAATCTGTCAATTGGTATGCTGTCACCTCCTGGAGCTTTTTTTTTTGCCAATTCCTTCAGAGCAATTTGAACTTCCTCCTTCATCACCATAGGCTCTTGCTCATATGTCATTTCTTGACATTCTTCTGTGTCAGCCAATTCCTTCTGATACAGTGACTCTCTGTACTCCTTCCATCTTCTCTTGATACTTGCTGGATCATTTAACACTCCGCCCAAAGTTTCTTTAAGTATTGCCACCCATGGCTTGAATTTGTTTTTCAACTCCTTCAGCTTAAGAAATGCTGAGCGAGTTTGGACCTTCTGATTTTCTGACTCCAGCTCTCTGCACATTTCATTATAGGATCTTGCTTTGTCATCTCGAGCTGTCTTTTGAAATTTTCTGTTCAGCTCTTTGATTTCTTGGTTTCATCCTTTAGCTTTGGCTTCTCAGCATTCTAATGTAATACTCAGAGTCTCATCTGACATCCATCTTGGTCTTTTCTTCTTTTTCAGCCTTTGTAAAGATCTTTTGCATTCTTCATGGACAATTTTCTTGATATCCTCCCAGAGCTCGTTTGGTCTACGCTCATTGGTGCTCAAGGCCTCAAACCTGTTCCTGAGATGGTTTTGAAATTCGAGTGAGACAGACATAAGGTCAAATCTTGGTTCCGGTGGACTTGATTTAATTTTCCTCAACTTCAGCTTGAACTTGCATATGAGTAGTTGGTGATCTACCCCACAATCAGCACACTGCTGATATTGAGCTTCTCCACCGAGTCTTTCCACAAAATGTAATCTATTTGATTCCTATGCATACCATCAGGTGAAATCCATGTGTATAGCCTACGTTTTTGTTTCTTATAGAAGGTATTTGCAATGAATAAATCATTAAACGTGCAGAACTCTATCATTCTATCTCCAGCATCATTTCTCTCACCGAGCCCATGTTTTCCAGCTACTGATCCTTCTTCCCTGTTCCCAACTTTTGTGTTCCAGTCGCCCACTATTATCAACGCATCTTGAGTGCATGTTTGATCAATTTCTGACTGCAAAAGTTGGTAGAAATCTTCCAATTCCTCCTCTTTGGCTCTAGTTGTTGGTGCATATATTTGAATGATAGTGGTATTCACGGTACTTCCTTGTATGCATATGGATATTATCCTGTCGCTCACCACATTGTATTTCAGGATAGATCTAGAAATGACTTTTAAAATTATGAATCCAACCTCATTTTTTCTCACCCTTTCATCCCTGGCATGTTGTTGTTGTTATGTGCCGTCGAGTCGCCTGCGACTCATAGCGACCCTATGTACAACAGCCCTAAACTCCGCTCTGTCCTGTGCCA
>NW_006399989.1:2690574-2697935 GCF_000299155.1 Elephantulus edwardii
ATAGAGCAGGGTTTAGGGCTGTTGTACATAGGGTCGCTATGAGTCGCAAACGACTCGACGGCACATAACAACAACAACAACAACAACATAATCAGTCTTATTCCTATGCAGCCCATCAGGTGAGATTCATGTGTAAAGTCATTGTTTGTGTCTTTTAAATGAACAAACCATTGAAAATACAAAATTAAATCATTCTATTTCCAGCCTCATTTCTATCACCAAGCCCATATTTTCCAACTACTGTCCCTTTTTCAGTTTCCAACTTTTGCATTCCAGTCACCAATTATCCTTAATGCACCTTGATTGCATGTATGGTTCATTTCAGATGGCAAGATTTGGTAAAAATTGTTGATTTCTTCCTCTTTGGCCCTAGATATAGGACCATATATTTGAATAATAGTCATGTTAATGGGTCTTCTTTGTATGTGTATGGATAATATTCTATCAGGGAGCTCTGGTGGGTTAGTGACAAGAAGCTACATTGCAATCCTGAAGGCACATGGTTTGAGACCACCAGCTGCTCTGCAGGAGAAGCATGGACAATCTCCTACCGTGCAATTAACTGCCTCTGAAAACCCACTGGAGGGTCAGTTATGGATTGGTTCCAACTCTACAGTACACAATTTCAAAAAGATCCCATCATTCACAGCATTGCATTTCAGGATGGAACTTGATATTATCTCTTTGACTATGAATGGAAGCACCATTCTTCTGTTTTTCATTCTCAGCATAATATATCATATTATTATTTGATTCAAAGTGAATGGCCAAAGCTTGTCCATCTCATCTTCCTAATGCTTAGTATGTCGATGTTCATGTGTTCCATTCCATTTTTTACAATTTCCAGTTTTCCAACATTCAAGTGAAATACATTCCACGTTCAAATTACTAAGCGATGTTTGTCACTATTTTTCTTTGTTTCAACTAATTTCCAATCTGGGCTCTACCACTATGCTACTATAACTAACTGAGTTCCTCTACTGTTCATAGGATTTTCAAAGGCCTCTTATTTAAGAAGTGGATGGTCAATCCTTCTTCCTATTCTGTCTTAATCTGGGAGCTCTACTAAAACCTGTACACTGTAAGTAACCCCTACTGGTATTTAACACATTAGTGGCACTGCTTTCAGTATCATAGTAGCACACAAGGTATCTCAGTACAGCAAACTGACAGACAAGTACTGTACCAATTAAAACAATATTCTCCTCAAACACAACAAATTGCCAATTTACTTTGTAACTCTAATAGCAAATCACCAGTCCTGATTGGTTTAAAGAAGAGGCTTCCAGTCCACAACTGATTGCTAATTCAATCACAGCGACCAATTGGCTTAATTAAATCAAAATAACCCAATCAGCTTTTCACTTGATTGTTAATTAAATCAAGATAATGTACCTTCTGGAATCCAGCTGTTTCAGACAAGACTCTCAGGCTTTGAAACACAAAGGCCTACCCACCGAGTCCTGATTGGTTTAAATGATAGTCAACTGATATTTTACAAGGTTACAAAACCCACTAAGTAGGGGAGTGACGGCCTCTTTAACAAATGGTGCTGGGAAAACCGGGTATTTGCCTGAAGAAAACTGAAACAGAATCCACATCTCACACCATACTAAAAAACCAGTTAAAATATTGGAACTCTTATGCACTACTGGTGAGATTGTAATATGGCACAACCACTGTGAAAGGCAGTTTGGCATTTTCTCAAAATGCTGAATATAGAAATCATATATGAACAAACTATTCTAGGTAGACATTCCTCTGATATTTTCTGCTTTTGTCCAAGATCCATCTGATGTCCTTATTGTCTTGCCCTCTTCTCAATCCAGCTTGCACTTCTGGTAGTTCTCTATTGATATGATGTTCCAGTCATTTTTGGATTATCTTCAGCAGGATTTTGCTTGCATGTGATATTAGTGATATTGTTGGATAATTTCCACTCTGTTAGATCACTTTTTTTGGAATGACAATAAATATAGATCTCGTCCAGTCAGTTAGAAGCCCTCACTAGCCCAATAAGATAATAAAAGGTATTCAAACTGCCAGGAATTAGGGCGTTCTGGCGGCTTAGTGGTAAGGTATCAGCTACTCTGTGGGAGAAAGATGGGCAATCTCCTCACATGTAATATGTTGTGTTGTGTTGTGTTGTGTTGGTTGCCATCGAGTTGAGCATGACTCTTAGCGACCCTATGAATGAAAAGGCCTAAAGCCTTTCTTTCTATAACTGTCAACATTTATCAAAGTTCATAGAGTTTCAAGAGGCATGTTGTTTAGGAAGTGGATGCCGCTCCTATTTCCAACCCATGCAATACACTACCTCAGAAAACTCATTCAAACTTGATGGTATGCAACAACAGTAAAGTTATTGCTATTTGCAGATGATATAATGCTATATATAGAAAATTCCAAAGACTCAGCAAGAAAATGACTGGATTTGGATGTCTGAATTTGTATACAAGTTCAAAGAGGAAGGCGAAGGGGAGAAGGGCGGTGGAAAAAAGGAAGGGAGTAAAACATCAGGAAAGCAGGGATTAGTGGCAGATGGGAGGAGTGAACGAATAGGAAAGATGCAATGGGGATTTTAAGAGATATGGTGATAATATAATTAATTATATAAAATACAACTATATTTTATATGAATATGTGAACTCTAAAATATTGTATATGAATGTATAAAACACATGTATTCTATAAAATACACTGTACATGAATGTATGCAAACCAATAAATTTTTTAAAAAAAGACAAGAACAAAAGGGGGAATTATTATATCTAATGCACCAATTCAACAAAATGCAGTATCATATATAATAATAGGTCACATTTTTCTACAATGTCAAAGAGAACTTTGAGAAGGAAATAAAGGAAAAAATACCATTAACAATAATGACTCAAAAGATGACAGATTTAGTAATAAATCCAATCAGAGATACAAAAAGCCTATACAAAGAAAATCACAACACACTACTAAAAGAAAACAAAAAAGATCTATATAAGCGGAAGACTATATACCATGCCGTATTCATAATCGAAATGTCCTGTGAAGATGAATAGCAGACTATTTACGAGAAGTCTCATGCCAATGTGGTCCCAAATGCTTAATTTGTATGTGTCCATAATTTCTAACATGAACAGCTCCATTCATGGCTCAGCTCCCAAATTCCTCAATAGCCCTTGGGTTCAGATTCCCTAGAAAGTCTCCCAGAGACTCAAGCCTGTTAGAGGAATGACTCACGTGATTGAAGGTTTTCAGACTGGCTTTGGAGAAACTGGTGAGCAATGGGCCAGGATCTTAAAGACTGTCCCTTGTGGCACATGGTGCCTGTGGGTGATGTAGGCTGGTGGTGTAGAGATTGGTGGGCAGCTGGAAGGTATGTCCTATTGTGAGAAATCTTTTCCAAAGGAAAAAAGTGCCAGGTCCTGAGGTCCATGATACAAGCTTATATAAACTGGTGTCCCATTCTAATCCTCTCTCCTTAATAATTACAACATAAAATAAACAATCATTGGCTAGAGAAGATAAACCTTAGATACCCAGACATGCTTATGGATCAGAAAAATTAATACTGTGAAAACGACAATATTACCAAAAGTAATCTGCAAATATGATGCAATTTCAATTCAGATTCTGTCAATATTTCTCAAAAAGATGATAAAGTAATAAAAACTTCATATGCAAAGGGAAGAGACCACAGATAAACAAAATACAAAGAACAAAAACAAAATAGGAGGCTTCACAAGATCTAATCTCAAAATCTACATAGTGACAGTAATCAAAGCAGTTTGGTACTGGAACAACAACAGGTACATATAGCAATGGAATAGAATGGAGAACCAGAAAGATGTTAATCTGTGTTATAGTTACTATGCAAAGACAAAGTGGATCATAACAACTTACGGATTACAATGAGAAGAATAGGAATCTCAGAATACTTAATCTTGCTCACTTAAAACGCATACTTAGACCAAGAAGTTGTTGTCCAAATAGAACAAGGAAACACTGCATAGTTTAAAATCAGGGACTCGCTGCTTAGCCGCGCTGTGCGGGCAGCCCTGTCTGTGCTAGGACCGGGCTTCGTGCTGTCCTGGCAGAGAAGGAACAGGAGTGCCAGGCCCTGATGCAGCAGGCTCTCCAGCGGGTGGAAGGAGAAGCCAGGACTCTGGCACCGGCCTCCCAGCACCCAGCTGACCAGGGCCTGGTGCGGTGGCTGCAGGAGCTGAGTGTGGATCCTGGCACCATCCAGACGCTGCTGAACCACAACTTCACCCTCCACGCTCTGCTCACCTGTGCCACTCGGGATGATCTCATCTACACCCACATCAAGGGAGGGATGGTGTGTCGAATCTGGAGATCTATCTTGGAGCAACGGGCAGAAGCCATGCCGGATACCCCTAGCTTCCAGGAGGCTGAGTGAGGGCAACAGAGACAGCAGGCCAGACACAAGGATGGATTAATACAGAAGACACAGCTCGCTTCTAACACACCTGCCCCAGGATCAGGGAGAAATGGGAAGATGGCTGGTGGGACTCACGTCTAACTCCAGTGGAGGAAACTGACCACAATGGCACACCCTGCACACTAAGCACTGCCACATGTACTATTAAACAACACATCTGTCTAAAAAAAAAATCAGGAAAGGTGTGCATCAGGTTGATATCCTTTCTCCATACTTATTCAACCTGTATGGTATGCTGAACAAATCATTCAGGATTGGAAGAAGACTCTCAACAAAACACACTTCACTATGTACTAAATCTCAACATGAAAACAACTAAAATCCTCACCACTTCACTAATAGACATTGTGATGTTGTTATTGTTGATTGCCTTGGAGTTAAGCACAACTCATAATGACGCTATGAACAGCTATCAACATTTATCAAAGTTCATAGAGCTTCTGGAGGCATGCTACTTGGGAAGTGAATGCCACTCCTGCTTCCAACATAAAAACAAGAAAAATCCTCACCACTCTACTAATAGACATCATTATAGAAGGAGAGAAAAATGAAAGTTGTCAATTATTTCATTTTGCTGAGACCTTCAATTCACATCTACTGCAGCAACAGCCAAGAAATCAGAAGAGGTGTTGTTTTGGGTACAAACTCTGTCAAGGAGGATCTCTGTAAAGTGCTAAAGAGCAAGGATATTTAAAGACTAAGATACACCTAAACAAAGTATTTCCAATAGCTTCCTTTGAATCTGAAAGTTAGACTGTAAATAAGGCAATTAGATTCTAGCAACTGCTCCACAGAAAAATGGAAAGGCAATCCCCTCCTATAAAAATTAAAAACCTCTCAAACAGGATGGAGGTTCACTATGAGTCAGAACCTACTCAACCGCAGTAAGTGACTGCATGAATGAACAAGTTTGAAAAGGTTGTGGGAAAATTGAATCTTTTCATAAAATCTTTTCCTAATGCTGGTGGGAGTGTGAAATGTCATCGCAACTGTGGAAAACAGTTTTGTATGCAAAGTGAACACAAAATTACAATATGATCTAAAAATCTCAGCCTTAGACATCTATCCAGAAGTGAAGGCAGAATCATAAACAGAAATCTGTTTAGCAAATGTTCTTTATAACTTTTGTTTGCACAATAGCCAAAATTGGAAAAAACCTAAAGTATCTATGAATAAATAAAATGTGGTACATATACACAACAGAAAACCACTCAACCATGGAACATTAGGAACCAAAAGTTCTAATGGATGTCACACTTAGATGTACCTTGAAAATATTTTGCTGAGTGAATAAAACAGTCACAAATGGACAAATATTTTATTATCTCACTTATATTAAATAAACAATTATAGAAAAGCAAAAGATTACTGCCAATAGGTACTAAGGTTGAGAACCAGAAGGGAAGGTAGTATTTTATTATGTTTCCATTTTTTGTTTGTTTTTTTTAAGTAAAAGCTTACTGGTTTTTAATTGAAATCAGTCATACATATATTGTTTTATAACAAATTAAAACTGATTCATGTAATTAACTAATTAAAATGTCTGATCAACTGTTTATTGAATATTGCTTTCCCATTCACCTAGCTTATCTATTTATTAATTTCTCTCCCCTCTCTTCTCCTTCCAAACCATGTTAACTATCCAAGGTGGATTTTGTTGTTGCTGTGTGTTGTAAGTTGACTACAACTCGTAGTGACCCCATAAACAATAGCTCTGAACCCTGCTCTATCATAAGCCAATCTCACTGCCCCATTACCACAAACACTGTGTCAATCCTTCTCACCCAGGTTCTTCCTCTCCTTTGCTGACCATCCACACTTCCAAGCATGATGTCCTTCTTCAAGGACTGGTCCCTCCTGGCAACCTGCCCAAAGTATGTGAGATGGAGTTTCAAACTCTTTGCCTTCAAGGAGAAACCTAGTTTCACCCTCATGGTATGTTCAATACTCTTCTCCAGCACCATAACTCAAAGAAATCTGTAACTGACTGTGATCAATTAGTTGTGGCCTCCACTGCACTCGGACCAGCCCAGCACCATAACTCAAAGGCATTGATTCTCCGTCTGCCATCTTAGGCATTGTTTACCTCTGCAATCCATAGCAAGTAATTGAGAAGATGATGGCCTTGATCTTAGTCTCTAGAATTGACATCCTTTCCCTTTAGCACTCTGGAGAGGTCCCCGACAGCAGACTTTCCCAATGCAATTCATCTTTTGATTTCCTGACTGTTGGTGCCAAGAGTATTAATTATGGATACAAGCAAGAAGAAATTGTTAACAATCTCAACTCTTCTCCATCTATCAATATGCTGCTAATTCATTCAGTGGTGAGAATCTTTGTTTCCTTGGTGTTGACATGCAATCCATACTGAGCACAGAAGACCTTGACCTGTAGCAAACAATTCAGGTCTTTCTCCGTTTTAGTGAGCAAGACTGTGCCATGCGCATAATGCAATTGTTAATGAGTTTTCCTCCAATCCTGATGCCATATTCTTTTTAATAAAGTCCAGCTTCTTGAATGATCTGTTCCACATATAAATTGAATAGGTATGGAGAGGCTCCACCTGTACCGTTCTCAAACGCAGACCATTGGTCCACTGCACTGGCATGTGGAGAATACCCTGCTGCCACTCTGATGTCCTGCATCAGGAACACCAATATTATAGGTAATAAAACAACTTCCAACAACAGCAAAAAGCCATGAACCATATGGTTTTACTAGTGAATTTTATCTAATATTCAGAGGAGAACTGTTACCAATTCTACATAAAATATTTTGGAAAACAGAAAAAGATGGAATTCTCACAGATTTATTCTATGAAGTAAACATATCCTTGATACCAAAGTCAGGTAAAGACACCACCAAAATAGAAAACTGTGGGCCAATATTTTTCATGAATATAGAT
>NW_006399989.1:2699603-2702282 GCF_000299155.1 Elephantulus edwardii
TAAGAAAAGCAATCCGTGTAATTCATCACATTAATAAAACAAAGAACAAGAACCACATGATCCTATCAATTGATGCAGAAAAGGCCTTTGACAAAATCTAACACCCTTTCCTGATTAAAACACTCAACAAAATAGGAATAGAGGGGACTTTCCTCCACATAGTAAAAACTATATACAGCTCCTCGTGATGGCAGCTCCCCCATCGCCATCCGGGCAGCACGCCTGCCCACGTTGCACTTCCCACCTTGGGTTTGGGCCGTGGGGGACCCGCGCATCGCCTGACATCATAACCAGTCGTCTGGTCTCTGCCTCCTTCTAGTTCGTGGGACAAGTTGTTGGCGCAAATGGATCTGGAGCTGTGGTAATGGATATCCCAGTAGGCTGACTGCACTTCAGTCCCTGGGCTGTGATGGATATCCGGAAATTTTTTTTTGGTTATACCAAGTGGAAATAAACTGGTAAATGAAGCAGTGAAAAAGAATGAGAAAATAAAGTCTACTGAAGAAACTCTGAAAACAAAGAAAGGAATAAAAGAACTTAACGTAAATAGTTCTTGCCAAGATGATGACTTCAAACAGAAACAACCAAACAAGAGAAAGAGGATCGTTTATGATTCAGATTTGGAACCAGAGGAGACAGTGCAGGTTAAAAAATGCCAAAAAGCAACCAGGAAAAACACCACTATCTTCCAACCTGATAAAATCCTGTGAAAATATCCCGTTACTTTTATTTCAGAATCTGATGAAGAAGATAGCCTTACGTGTAAGAAACCAGCTGTTAAAAGAGAATGAAGGATCTGTAAGTAGTTATCTTGGAGCATCAAACGTGAAGAAGAGTGAGGAAAATGCTAAGACCATGAACAAGCCTTTATCGCCAATAAAACTGACACCCACATCTGTGCTTTGTTATTTTGGAGGTGGAAGTGTCCACAGATCAGCCAAGAAGATGGTGGCAAGCAATAGAAAAGATAATTCACGAAATACAGATTCCATGTTAAATGCTGAAGCAATTGCCAAGCAACTGCGACTTGATGAAGATGCAGAGTTGGAGAAGCAACTACATGACGATGAAGAGTTGGCCAAAACATTAGCTATGTTGGATGAAGAACCCAGGACCAAAAAGACTCGAAAGGATCTAGAAGAGAAAGAAGCACCATCTGTAGAAGCCAATTTAAGTAAATCAGACAAATAAAAGTATCCCAATAAAGAAAAAACAGAACAGGATTTGGAGGAAGGAAAGAGTTGCTGTCCTAAGAAACAAGCCAGAAGGGAAAGTTCAAAAACATCTCCACAGTCTTCTAAGTCAGCAGTTCATGAAACAGGCCAAGCCTTTCCCTCAAAGGCCAGTACTAAGTTGGTGCTTGGTGGGGCGGGGGGGGGGGAGTTCTTCAAAAAAAGCAGAGCCTGGAGGCTCACAGAGACCAGATGGTCCTGTTGGACTGAAAGGAGAGATAAAAACTCCCAAGAAAACAAAAAGTTCACCACCAAAATCTCCAAGCCCTGAAGATTAAGAAGGGAAATGCACTAATTATCAAGCTTATTGAAGCTATCTAAATAAAGAAGGCCCCAAAGCTCTGGGATCTAAAGATAGCCCGAAAGGAGCTGACAATTGCTTGGAAGGCCTCATATTTGTAATCACAGGAGTGCTGGAGCCCATTGAGCATTATGGGGGGAAAGTAACCGGAAATGTTAGCAAGAAGACAAACTATCTGGTCATGGGCCGGATAGCGGCCAGTCCAAGAGCAACAAGGCTGCAGCCTTGGGAACAAAAATTATTGATGAAGGTGGCTTACTGGATCTGATTCGACCTATGCCAGGCAAGAAGTCCAAGTACGAAATAGCAACTGAAGCTGAAATGAAGAGAGGAAAGTCCAGATTGGAGCGAACACCCCAAGAAAATGGCCAAGGGAAAAGAAAATTTAGTCCCAACAAGAAGGGCTCAGAATCTAAAAAGTGCAAGCTGACTACCAGATGAGACTGCTCAGGAAAATCAGTAAAAAAGGAAAGCAGTGTGGTTCCGAAGGACCTGGACTTTGAGGAGTGGGGACTGAGGAATCAGGTGTTCACAGTGAGGCTTTGAATATGCCTGACGACAGCCAGGAACACAAGGTGGAAACTTTTCTCTGGGTTGATAAATAAATATAAGCCAACCTCACTCAAGAACATAATTGGACAGCAGGGTGACCGGAGCTGTGCCAACAAACTCCTACACTGGATTCGAAACTGGCACAAGAGTCCATCTGAAGATAAAAAACATGCAGCAAAGGTTGGTAAATTTGCCAGCAGAGATGGCAGCCCTAGTTTTGTGTTGGTTTTTTTTTTCTTCGTTTTTTTAAATTAAATTTTATTAGTTTTAATGAAAATTTACAGAGATTTTTGGTTCTCATTCATTCATTGTTGCACTATTTTCTCTACCCTCCTCCCCAGTTCGTTCTTCTCCCCCCCAGAATGTCTGTTTTAATTGTCCAATTGCCACAGTGCTTGTCAAAGCCAGTTCTGATTAATCTCCTTTGCCATTCCCTATCACTCCTCCCTGAGAGAGACTTCACCCTGATTCATAAGGAAAAGGGGATGGCATATTCTCTTAGTTACTTCCTGCTGAAAAGGGACGCTGTGGGTTTCAGGGTGAAGATCTTCTCTCACTACTCTAAAGGGCCCCTTTGGCAGTAGGAAACACATA
>NW_006399989.1:2703892-2710172 GCF_000299155.1 Elephantulus edwardii
GCATAGTATTCCATTGTGCGAATATACCGCAGCTTCTCTATCCATTCGTTTGTTGATGGGCACTTAGGTTGTTTCCAACTCCTTGCTATTGTGAACAGAGCTGCAGCAGCTCTAGTTTTAAAGCAGCCTTGCTTTCACGCCCTCCTGGTGTTGGCAAAACAACCACAGCTTCCCTTGTGTGCCAGGAATTGTGATACAGCTATGTAGAACTTAATGTATGTGACACTAGGAGTAAGAACAGCTTGAAGGAGGTTGTTTCTGAATCACTGATTAATACCAGTATCAAAGGTTTTTATTCAAGTTGCACAGGCCCTTCAGTGAGTGCCAGAAACGTTCTCATCATAGATGAAGTTGACGGCAGGGCTGACAATGAAAACTGGGGAGGAACCAGGAATTAATTGGCCTGATAAAACACACAAAAATCCCCATTATTTGTATGTGCAATGATAGAAATCACCCTAAAATTAGTTTTTTGGTTCATTATTGTTTTTATCTTCATTTTCAAAGAACATGGGTGGAACAGATTAAGGGTGCTATGATGTCCATTGCATTTAAAGAAGGCTTAAAAGATGCCCCCTCCGGGAATGGATGAAATAATTTTAGGAGCCAATCAAGATATCAGACAGGTTTTACACAATCTGAATATGTGGTGTGCCCAGAATAAGGCGTTAACCTATGACCAGGCCAAGGCTGATTCCAGTAGAGTAAAAAAGGATATCAAACTGGGCCCATTTGATGTTGCCCAGAAAGTATTTGTAGCTACTTCTATGTCAACTATGGACAAGCTGGATCTCTTTTTTCATGATTACTCAATAGCATCCCTCTTTGTCCAGGAGAACTATGTACATGTGAAGACTGTGGCCACATGGGGTGACATCAAGAAGCACTTAATGCTGTTGGGCAGAGCAGTAGACAGCATATGTGATGGTGACCTGTGGACAGTCAGATCCGGAGTAAACAGAACTGGAGCCTTCTGCCCATAAAGGTTATTTATGCTAGTCTTCTTCCTGGGGAGTTAATGAGGGGGCACATGACTCAGTTTCCTGCCTTTTCAAGCTGTTTGGGAAAGCACTCATTGATGGGCAGACATAATCACATTGTTCAAGACCTGGCTTTGCGTATGAGTCTCAGAATGTACTCCAGCAAAAGGACTGTCAACGTGGATTATCTATAACACATAAGGGATACACATGCCCAGCCACTGACCTCACAAGGGGTAGAAGTCGTGAGGCTGCTGTTGAACTCATGGATGCTTATTATTTGATGAAAGAAGACTTTGATAATATCATGGAACTTAGCAGGTGGGGAGGCAAACCTAGTTCTTTTTCCAAGCTTGATCCCAAGGTCAAGGCAGCCTTCATGAGAGCATACAATAAGGAAGCCCACCTGACTCCATATTCCCTTCAGGCAGTAAGGATGTCAAGACATAGCACAGGCCTGGTGCTGGAGTCTGAATACAGTGAGGAGTTAATTGAAGATGACCCTCAGTCTGATGAGAAAGACCAGGATGCTTTGGAAACCGATGTTATGATCAAGAAAAAGACAAAATCTTCAAAGCCTTCAAAATCCGAAAAAGATAAGTAGCCTAAGAAACGAAAAGGCAAAAGCTCGAAGAAATAAAACTTTATCAAATAACAGCTACTTCTCACCCTGCTGACCCATTTGGCTGGTCTAGAGAAAGCCTTAAATTTCCCCCAACGAACCATGCCGCGGTAGTAATGGGATGAGCCGTGGTTCCATTATACAGATGGTAATACAGCTAGATGGATGTAATCCCTAGGCCAGTGTACACCTCTTATAGAAGTTGATAGGACTCCCTTGTCAATCTAATCAGATTGCTGTGCTTAGAAATTACCGTATATCATTAAAACTGGAACTGAAACGTAGGCTTCGAAGTTGGATTTCAGTGAAACAATAATGTGACTTGTAACAGTGGTACTAAGGTGATGTTTTAGGCTTACAAACTTACTCTAGTGGTTTTTCTAGGACTAATTCTAGGATTATACTTTTAAAAAATTCTAGGATTATACTTTTTAAATTCTAGGATTATACTTTAAAAAAATTAAGTTACTATTAAGTGGTGAAATTTTGTAAAGAAATCAAAATACAAACCAATCACCACTTAAAAGTGGGTATTCTTTGAACATTGTCACATATCTTGCAAAGTACAAATTAAGAATAAAGATATTCCCCATGCTACATATGCAAATTCACAAACTTGTATTTTTGTACAGTAAAATATTATGTTGGTGTGCTATTTTTCCTATTTACAAATGATGGCATAAAAAAAGCTTATTGTATTCCTTACTAGCTACTGTGAAACATGACTGGCAGTTGAAGAGCCAGAACTTTTAATTACTCTCTGACTCTAACTCTCCACAAGTTATTACTGTTATGGCACAGTGTGCTGTAAAATGCCATGCCTTTAAGCCTTGTTGTTACTACAGGGTACAGCAGGGGCTACAGAGGGTTGCTAGATATTTTTCTTGTTCCAGAGTCTCAGTCCATCAGATTCAAATGCATTGGGTCCAGGCTGGGTCTCATGCTTCCGTTCACTGTGACGCGGAATGAGAAGAAGACTGGTTTTGCTTAGTTCTTCCTTGGAAGATCTGATTCTGTTCTGTGTCAGACTCCACGCCACCTGTTGAAGCTGGAGATCCCTAACAGAACTACAGTCGTGCTTGGTGCCCAGCTTTTTTTAATCTTGTCAACAAATGCTCGCGGTGCCTCTGTGAAATATGTTCCAGAAAGATGTGAAAACAAGAATACTTTTTCTTACATTTGAGGAGGTTATATCCTAGTTTGATGCATAAAACTTTTGAAACATTTAACGTATACTTACTACCAGTAGCAAAAGTGAAGTGTCTTTCATGTAGATGACACTCATTACAAGAATAAAACAATTGCTTTGCTTACTGTATCCTGTCCCTCTCTCAGTTACAACTCAGCCAGGAACTCTTCTCCAGCAAAGGTTCCCTTAAGTGTTGACTGTCTCACACGACCAGTGAGGGAGGATGACCACCTTTTGCATATTCTTCTAGGAAAATGAAGAGTGTCATTTACTGTTCATTGTTTTTATTTTTCATGATAAATGCTTTAAGCACCAAGTTGGTATGATATGTACATACAATAAATAACTTTTAGTAATAAAAAAAGTATATACAGAAAACCAGAGCCAACATCACTTTTAATTGAGAGAAATTAAAGGCATACCTTTTGAAAACAGGAGCTAGGCAAGGTTGACCATTACCACTTTTCCTTTTCAATATTGTATTGGAAGTCTTAGTAATAGCAATAAGACAAGAGAAGGAAATAAGAGGTATCCAAATTAGCAAAGAGGAGGTAAAAATATCTCTATATGCAGATAATATAACAGTATACTTAGAAAACCCTAAAGGCTCAGCAAGAAAACTACTTGACATAGTTGACCAATTCAGCATAGTGGCAGGATACAAAATCAACGCACAAAAATCAATTGGATTTCTCTACGGTGACAAAGAGAATATGGAAATAGAGCTAAGAAAAACAATATTCATCAAAATAGCTAACCACAAGATTAAATATTTGGTAGTAAATCTAACTAGGGACACAAAAGACCTATTCAATGACAATTACAAAACATTACTACAAGAAACAAAAAGAGACCTGGAGAAATGGAAAAATATACCATGCTCATGGATAGGAAGACTCAATAATTGTAAAAATGACAATTCTACCAAAGACAATCTACAAGCTCAGTGCAATCCCAATACAGATACCAATTCCATTCTTGAAAGAGATGGAAAAAGCAATTTCCAATTTCATCTGTAATAGAAAGAGACTGCAAATAAGTAAAGCAGTCCTGAAAAAGAGAAACAAGGTAAGAGACATCTCACTCCCTGATCTCAAAACCTACTACACAGCCATGGTGGTCAACACAGCATGGTACAGGTACAGTGATAGACAGATCAATGGAATATAACTGAGAACCCAGAAATCAGCTCACTACATCAACTGATTTTTTTACAAGGAGATGAAATCAGTTAAGTAGGAAAGTGAAAGCCTCTCTAACAAATGGTGTTGGCAAAATTGCAAAACTATCTGTAGAAAACTCAAGCAAGACCCATACCTCACACCATACATAAAAACCAACTCACAGTGGATCAAGGACCTAGGATTATATATTTTATCAGAGAAAAGCTTGGAAGAGCTCTAGAAGTCCTAATCCACAATTTGAACAGTCTTCCAAGCATCTTGAAAAACCTACAACCAGGAGAAAATAAAATAGATGAATGGAACCTTCTAAGCATCAAATCCCTATGCACATCAAAAAGCGTATCCAACAGGGTAAAAAGAAAGGCCATAGACTGGGGAAACATTTTTGGTAATGCTATATCTGATAAGGGACTTTGCAAAATGGGCACAGGATATGAACAGACACTTCACTGAAGAAGACATTCTGATGGCGAACAAACACATGATGAAATCTTTCACTTCTTATCAGAGGCCTTATATCTTCAAGATACATACTTAGTAGGTTGAAGGTTAACTCAAAGGATATTTCTATTTCAAATATTTAAAGAAATATACATTTGCTTTTGATATCAGTTGTACTATTTTACATTCTCAAAAGCATTATAAGAGATTAATGGTCTCTCCACACCCTCATCAATATTTACTACTTACTGTTTTATGTGGTGCCTTGCATATTGCTGTGATGCTGGAAGCTATGTCACAGTAATTAAAATATTATCAGGATCATCCATGTTGGACATATCTCAGTAGAGCTTCTAGACTAAGGCAGACTAAGAAGCAAGACTGTCCATCTACTTCTGAAGTAACAGGACTTTGAAAATCTTATGAAGAACACTCAGGTTGAAAGACACTGAAAGTGCAGCTGGAGAATAGCTGCTTCTTTAGAGTACGTATTATTGTTAGGTGCCAGGGAGTTGATTGAGATTCATAGTGACTCCATGAACATTTCTGAAACTTGTTCTATACCATCCTCATGATCTCTGTCATTCTCAAGGATCTTCCTGTCTTTTCCTGACCCTCTACCTTTCCCAGAACGATGTTTCTCTCCAAGGAATAGTTCTTCCTGAAAATACACCCAAAAGTAAGTGAGATGACATTTTCTCATCCTTGCCTGCATGGAAAAATCTGTTTGCCCTTCCTCCAAGTTAGTCTTGCTTGTTCTTTAGGTCGTCCAGAGAATTTTCAGTACTTATTGCGTTCACCACAATTCAAAGACACAGTTTCTTCTTCCATCTTCTTTGTTCATGGTCCAAGTTCTGGATGCGTAAGAAGTAGTTGAAAATATCATGAGTTGGATCAGGTGTACCTTAGTCTTTAAACTGACATCCCTACTCTTTAGCACTTCAGGGAGCTCCTTGACAGCAAATTTCCCCAATGCAATAATACCTTTTGATTTCTTAACTGCTATTACAATGTATGTTGATTATGGATCCAAGTAATATGGAACCAGTGAAACCCTCAATCTTTTCTCCATCTATCATGATGTTCTTTATGAGTCCAGTAGTGAAAATTTTCGAGATATAATACATATTGATGGTTATAGTTTTTTATCATCTGCAGTAAGTGCTTCAAACATTCTTCACTTTCTGCAATCAAGATAGTGTCATCTTCATAAAGCAAGTTATTGACAAGTCTTTCTGCAGTCCCCAAATTATTTCCTCAGCATACAGATTGAATAGGTGTGGAGAAAAGAAACAATCTTGACGTACCTGTTTCCTGATTTTAAACCATGCAATGTCTCCATGTTCTGTCTGTATAACTGCTTCTAAGTCTATGTATAGGTTTCAAGTGAGCATAATTAAGTGTTCTGGGATTCCAATTCTTCTCAATGTTATTCATAATTTGTTATGACCTACTCAGTCCATACTTTTTCACAATCAATAAAACACTTTCAAGTAAACCTCTTTCTGGTATTCTCTGCTTTCAGACAAGATCCAACTGACATCAGTAATTGCATCCCTCTTGCCATGGCCTCTTCTGAATCTAGCTTGAATTCCTGGCAGTTTTTTGTCAATGTACTGTTTCAGCCATTTGTAAATAATCTTCAGCAAGATTATAAAAGCTTGTGATACTAAGAACAATATTTGATAATTTCTACAGTCTGTTCCATCACCTTTTCTGGGAATATGGATCTCTTGTAAGATCCAAAAACTATTAGAACAGCACATCAGCAGAGAATTGCCGGAAGTCCAGGCTGGGTTTAGAAGGGGTCATGGTACTAGGGATATTGTTGCTGATGTTAGATGGATCTTGGCTGAAAGCAGAG
>NW_006399989.1:2711202-2731089 GCF_000299155.1 Elephantulus edwardii
ACAGGATAGAGCAGGGTTTAGGGCTGTTGTACATAGGGTCACTATGAGTCGCAAACAACTCGACGACACATAACAACAACAACAACAACAACATTGCTATGAACTACTCTTTGAGGACTGCCTTAGCTGCATCCCAGAGATTTTGGTATGTTGTAGGGTTGGGTTTTTTTAAATGAAATGTTTCTTTTACTGGTTCGTCTACAAGTTTTTCACACTATTCTTTATTCACACTGTTTCATACAATCATTCCCATTCATTATATTCTATAATATTAATCACTCTTAAACTATGTCCACCATTACTCCATCTTTTCAAGACCTTTCCCATTTCCTTTACCCCCTTCCTCCACCTACCAAATTGTGTAATCTTCTGATTTTGTCCCTACTCATCCTCACTCTTCTGCTCCCAACCGTTAACCCCATGACTCCTCAGACATGTTTTACAAGTACTCATTCTATTAAAAAAATGCGGTATTTGTCCTTATGAGATTCAGCTAGTTCACTCAGCATAATGCTCTCCAGTCTGTCCCAAGTTATGCAGTATTTTTTTGAAATTGTTAATCTTGAGTGCTGCATAATATTCTATTGTGTGAATGTACCATGATTTCTCAGTCCATGTGGTTGTAGTTGGACATCTGGGCTGTTTCCATATTCTTGCGATAGTGAATAACATGGCTATGTATCTTGTGCACACCAAAAACTATTTTCAAATAGGGTGGAAAGAAAACCTACCCACTGGGAAAACAACATTTGGCAATACCATCTCAGACAAGGGTCTCATAACAAAAGTTTTCAGAATACTACAGGGCCTCCACAAGAAGAAAACTGATTACCTGATTACAAAATGGGCAGAAGACATGGAAGTACTTTTCACAGAGAAAGACATTTGGATGGCCAACAGATATATGAAGAAATTTTCAAAATCACTAGCAATAAGAGAGACACATATTAATACCACAATGAGATACAATCTCACCACAGTAGAAATGGCAACGTTTAGCAGGGCAGCAAGCAATAAATGGTGGAAAGGTGGAGAGGTGAGAACTCTCATACACTGTTGGTGGGATTGTAAAATGGTATAACCACTGTGGAAGGTGGTTTGGCATTTCCTCAACAAGTTGAACATAAAAACTCTGTATGAGCCAGCTATTCCACTACTAGGAACATACCCCAAGGAAATTAGAACTGACACAGAAACAGAGATTTGTACACCAGTATTGATAACAGTGTTATATTGTATTTTTATTTGTTTCAAGGAACTTTTATTATTTTATTTTTTATTTGTTTTACAACCCAATTGTGTTTAGCTTCCATGTGGGTGTGTTTGTAAACTTTACCCTCATGTGGTTTCTTTCTAATTTTATAGCATGGTCTGAGATGTTACTTAGTATTATTTCAGTGTATTTTAATTTGTTGAGACTTGCTTTGTGTCCTAATGTAGGATCAATTGTGGCGAATACACTATGTGCACTGAGCAGAAAGTAAATTGACTTTTAGTTGGGTCTTGAATATATCCATGAAGTCGAGTTGGCTGATTGTATAGTTTAGATAATCTTATCTTTTTAAAGTTTCTTTTTAGTTGACCTATCCTTTGGTGATAGTGGTGTGTTGAAGTCTCCTACCACTATGGTGGTACTGTCTATTTCTTTCTTCAATTCTGTTAACTGTTGTTTAATGTATTTTCAGAAGTGTATTTGGTGCATATATTTTGACCATGGTTATGTCTTTTAAACCTACTGTGCCTTTAGTAATTATATTCCTTATCTTTTATGATGATTTTCATCCTGAAGTCTACTTGATCAAAGATTAGAATTGCCACCTTAGCTTTTTTTTTTTTGTGGATGCTATTTACTTGGTATATGTTTTTCAAGTCTTTGGTTTTAAGTCTGTCTTTCTCTTCATTTCTTAGATATATCTCTTGTAAGCAACATATTGATGGGCTTCAGTGTTTTGTTTTGTTTTTTAATCCATTTTGCTACTCTTTTTCTCTTAACTAGCACATTTAGTCCATTCACATTAAATCTGTCTTTTGAAAAGTCTGATTTTATTGCTGCCATTTTTCTGTGGTTCTTTTTCCGCTATTTCTGGTTACTATGGTCCATACACTTTCCTTTGGCATCTCCTTGAAGTTTCTCATAGTTTTGGTCTTGTTTAACACATTGCTTGAGAGCTTGTTTGAAGGTTCTAGCAGGGGAACTCAGCTATTCATATACCCTTGACCAAAGGACAGTATTCCTTCTTTTGGGGATGGTCATCCTCTTCAACTGAGCACACAGCTTTGGGAGAGATGCACATGGATCGGTGAGAGAGGAAGGGGACATCCACCTAACTAGCCAGATCAGCCAAATCAACTCTGGTGATCAATGGGGTGACAGAGTTGCAGCCAGATTGCCCTCACATCCATGTTTAACACATTCCTTTAGTTCCTTTTCTGAGAATGACCTGATTTCTCTTTCATATTTGATAGAAAGCTTTGCTGGGTATAGGATCCTCAGCTTGCAGTTGTTTTCTTTCAATTTTTTGTACATGACATCCCATTGTCTTCTAGCTCATATAGTTGCTCCTGAGAAATTAGGACTTAATCTAATTGCTTCCCCATTGTAGGCAGCTCTTTGTTTTTCTCACATTGTTTTTAGTAAATCCTTATCTTTTAATTTGGAGAATTTGACCATGATATGTCTTCATGTTTTTCTTCTTGTCTCTATTTGTTGTTCGCTGAGCTTCTTGGATGTGGATTTCTTCATTCTTCATAATACCTGGGAATTTTTCTTCTAACACCTCTTCCACAATTTTCTCAATCTCTCTCTCTCTCTCATGTTTTGGCATTCCAACCGTGTGTATGTTGTTCCTTTTTATGCCATCCCACATGATTTCTTAATTTTTTCATGTCTCATCTGTGGTTTTTATTCTAGTATGTTTCCTGTGAGGCTCTTATCTTCCAGCTCACTGACTCAGTTCCACCTCTTCTGTTCTACTTTTTGTCCCTTCAGCATGTTGGACACTTCTGCCATTTTTTTTTTAAATTTAGGTTGTTTATTTTTCATTTCAATGAACATCTACAGAGATTTTGGGATTCCATTCATTCATTGTTGCACCCTTCTCCCCCCACAAACCCGTCCCCCCTCCCCCCCATTTGCTCCTCTCCTTGAAAAGCAAAAGAAAAACTCCCTCATTGGTACACAATCCCCCCCGCGCACCTCCCCAAACCCCACCCCCTACCCCCAAATATAATCCACTCTGCAACCCTCATTGCATAAAAACTGGATGAAATATGTTTATGGCATTGAAGTCTTCTGCCATTTTTTATCTTAATATACTCGATTGTATTTCCATGCTTTTCTATTATTTCTAGTACTATGCTGGCTGTACCCTGTCTTGTGATGAGTTTTAAAGTTCTTCTACTCTTTACCTATAGTTTCAATACTTTCTTCCATCTTCTACATTTTCTTCTGTAGTTTTTCATGTTGTTCTTCATTGATGTATTTTTCTGGTTCCCTGTTTCTAGTGTATTTGTTTTCTTAATGTCTTTCATTGTTTCTCCCATCATTTGTACCTTATTCTCTAGCTGTTCAAATAATGTCACATCATATATTTCTTCCATTTCTCTGTGTCTGGGATGTTCATTGGGTCTGCTATTTTAGGAAAAAAGGTTATTTTGTTCCCCCCCCCATGATATTTCATGCAGTCTGTTGCTTTCTTGACATTATGGGAATTTTTTCTTGGTAGATGTTTTGCTGTTGTAAGTGTGTAAATGTCCAAGGAGAGGGCAGTGTTCTGTATAAATGAGCTCCTTGTTTGGCCCGAGGGTTGGATGGCTGAGGCCCCAAAAGAGTTGAGTACAGTTCTCTGGAAAACTGCAGCATGACTACTCCCATTCCCCTTTGGCTTAAGAAATCCTAAGCCTTCTTCATGTGTTTCTGCCAGGAAGATTCAAGAACAAAGTACATGGACAATAGAGTGCAGGAATATATTGTTCTTTGGAAACGGCAACTGGTCCACACCTGTCCACCTTTTGCTTAAAATATCCTAAGCCTTCTCTGTGTGTTGCAGTTAGGAAGACTGAAGGACAGAATACTTGGAACATAGAGTGCAGAAATACATTCTCCAGAAACTGTGCCTGGTACACACCTGTTCCACTTTGGCTTAAGAAATTCCAAGCCTTAGTTTGTTTCAGTCTGGAAGATTCAAGGACAGAATACCTGGATCATAGAGCTCAGGAACATATTGTTTTGGTGATGTCATTTTTGAGATAAAAGGTACACCAGATTCAGGCCATGGTCTTTTCAATAATTTACTGCGCATCTGAGAGCTGGACAATGAATAAAGAGGACAGAATAAGAATTGTTGCCTTTGAACTGTGGTGTTTAACAAGAGGTTCTATGGACTGCCAAAAACCAAACCGATTATGCCTTAGAGAAGGTGTCATCAGAGGCAGATAAAGCTTCATCTCACATACCTTGGGCATGTTGTTAGGAAAGATTATTTCTTAAAAAAAGGAAATCATACTTGGAAAGGAAGAAGAGAGGCAAAAGAGAGGAAGACTCTCAACCAGGTTGGTGACACAGTTACTGTGTGCATCACTTGAATATGACTTGAGTGTATCAGAAATTGTGAGAATAGCATGGGATGGAATAGTGTTCAGATTGGTTATTTATAGGTTCACTGTTAATCGTACCCAATTGGCAGGAAGCTGCACTGCAATCCCAAAGGCATGTGGTTTGAGGCCACTAGCTGTGTGGTAGAAGGATGGGCAATCTCCTCCTAAGCAATTAATTGCCTCTGAAAATCTGCTGGAGAGTCAGCTATGGGTAGGTTCTGACTCTATGGTACTCAACAACAATAGCAAACTACAGATAATTGGTTTTCAACAAGAAAATAAAACCTATCAAATGGGGAAACAACAATCTCTTCAACAAATGGTGCTGCCAGAACTGGACTGCTACTTGTAGAAGGATGAAGCAAGATCCAGATTTCACACCATACACAAAAATCAACTTAAGGCCAGAAACTTGAGGTTAAAGCTCTAAACCATAAAGGTCATAAGGGACAAAATGGGACAAAACTCAGAAGGGCTAGTTTATAGTATAAATAGGCTGACACATATAGGCAGTAACGTGCAAACAAGCGAGGATAACATCCACGAATGGGACCATCTAAATATTAAGTCCCTGTGTGCATAAACACTTTTCTTAATAAGGTTAAAAGAAAATTTACAGATTGGGAAAAACATTTGGCAATGACATCTCAGACAAGGGTCTCATAATGAAAGTTTACAGAACACTACAGGGCTTCCACAAGAAAAAGACTGGTAGCCCAATAACCAAATGGGCAAAAGACGTGGAAAGACAGAGAAAAACATTCAGATGACTCATCAAAACATAAAGAAATGACATTCAGATGACTGATCAGAACATAAAGAAATGACAAAATAACTGGAAAAAAGATAGATGAAAATCAAAACCACAATAAGATTCCACCTCGTCCTATCAGCAGTGTCAAAGTTTAACAGGACAGAAAATGATAAATGTTAAAGAGAATGTGGAGAAATTGGAATGCTCATTGGTGGAACACTATTGGTGGCACTGCAAAATGATACAACAACTCTGAAAACAGTTTCACATTTTCTCAAAAAGCTGAATGTAGAAACTTCATATGATCCAGCTATTCCACTGCTAGGAATGAATATATGCCAAGAAAAATAGAACTGGCATACCAATGGAGATTTTCACACTGATGTTCATTGTATAGCATTATTTACAGTAGACAGTTAACAGAAATAGCTCAAATATCCAGTAGAAAGAAAATGGAAAGAGCCAAATTCATCAACAAATGAATGAATCGAGAAATTTTGGTACATTCACACCATGGAATATTGTGCAGCACTAAGGAGCAACAATTTTTTTTAAATGCCATATAACATAGGACAAGCTACAGAGCATTATTCTGAATGAACTAACTCAGTCTCAGAAACACAAACACTGCATAAGAACATTGAAAAATTAGAAGGATAACTAATAAGATGTGTATAAAAGTCCAAAGGGAGAAGGTAAGGGGGGCAGGGGAGCTGAGGATGGGGAGGGAGAATGACAAGGTCATAGAGTTTGGTGGGCAGAGAGAGGCGATGAAAGAATTAGGAGAGTTGGGACCTGAGATAATAATAGTGGCCATGGGTCAATGGTCATTAATTTATAAAACACAATTAATGAGGATGACCAATCGAAACACAATGTAAATGAAGAAATATGTCAAACACAATGTATATGAATTAAATATAATTCATACAACTATTATATGCAAACCAATATAAAAGAATTTTTTAAATAATTTTAATGAACATTTACAGAGAATTTGGATTTCCATTCATTCATTGCTGCACTTCTAAAAGAATTTTTTAAAAAAAGAGGAACACAAAGAGGAAGTAAGAATAATGTTATTAAAATGTGAGGGTTTCAATCAATGTAACAAAAATTAACATGTGACCGAAAAGATAGGGTAATCATGGGCAAGGTGCATTGACAATTAAATTTTTTTAAATATTTTTACTCTTTTTAAAAATTTTATACTGTTTTATTTACAAAGTTCGAATACATTGTTTTTCCACACAAGATTTTTTCCCTTTTCCTTCATCTCTTTCACCCATCAAATTGTGTGATCTTATAATTAACACCCATCCTCACCCCTTTGCTTCCACGCCACCCCCACCCCCCGCCTTGGATTCTCATACTCATTTTATAATAATGGTTTTTATCTAGTATTTGTCCTTAAGGGACTGGGATAGTTCACTCAGCATAATGCTCTCCAGTTCTTTTCAAGTTAGGTAGTAATTCACAAAATCATTGCTCCTGAGTGCTGCATAGTATTCCATAGTGTGAATGTACCACAACTTTTCAACCCATTCGTTTGTGGTTGGACATCTGGGCTGTTTCCATGTTCTTGCAATGGTTAATAATGCTGTTATGAACATTGGTGTTCAAGTCTCCATTTGAGCCTCAGTTCTCATTTTCTCAGCATATATTCCAAGCAATGGAATATCTGAGTCATATGGAATTTCTATGTTCAGCTTTTTGAAGAAGTGCCAAACTGCCTTCCAGAGTAGTTGTACCATTTTACAATCCCACCAACAATGTATAAGAGTTCCTATCTTGCCACATCATCTCTAACAGTTACTGTTTGTTGTCCTGTTAAACTTTGCCACTGCTACCGGAGTGAGATGGTATCATTGTGGTTTTGATTTTCATCTCTCTTACTGCCAGTGATTTGGAGCATTTCTTCGTATATATGTTGGTCATCTGAATATCTTCCTCTGTGAAAATTCCTTCCATGTCTTTTGTCCATTTTGTAATTGAGCTATCAGTCTTTTCCTCATGCAGGCTAAGGAGTATTCGATACACTTTTGTTATGGGATTCTTGTCTCAGATGGTATTGCCAAATGTTTGTTCGCAGTTGGTAGGTTTTGTTTTCACACTGTTGGAAAAGTTTTTGATGAGCACAAGTATTTAATATTTTAGAAGGTCCCATTCATTCATTTTATCTTCTACAGATTATGCATTTGGTGTGTTTTTTTTTTCATTTGTAACCTAACTGAAGACACAAAAGACCCATACAAAGAAAAACTACAGAACATTTCTCCATGACACAATAAAAGATCTAAATTTTTGGACATATGTGCCCTGTTCATGGATAGGAAGACTCAATGGTTTCAAAATAATAAAGCTATCAAAAGAAAACTACATGATCAGCGCAATCTCAGTACAGATACCTACTTCATCTTTTAAGGATATTCAAAGGGAAATTGTCATGTTTATTTGGAGAGGAGAGAGATCCCCCAATAAGCAAAGTTCTTCTGAAAGACAAATATGAAGTGGGAAGCAGAGCACTCCCTGACCTTAAAAACTACTATACAGTGGTAGTTACCAAAATAGCATGGTACTGGTTGAGTGACAAGCAAATAGACCGATGGAACAGAATTGAGAACCCCAAAACGGGCCCAGCTATCTGTGGTCAACTCGTATTCAACAAGGAAATAAAACTTATCAAATGAGGAAATAACAACCTCTTCAATAAATGGTGCTGGCAAAATTGGACTACTAAATGCAGAAAGCTGAAACAGGATCCACATCTCACACCATACACAAAAATCAACCCAAGGTGTATCAGAGACCTAGGAGTAAAGTGCAAAACCATAAAGTTTATCACAGGCAAACTGGGATTAAGCTAGTCTACAGTATAAAGAGACTGCCAAATACAGCCAGAAATGTTGAATCTGGAGAGAATAAAATTGAAGAATGGGACCTTTAAAGATTAAATCTCTGTGTACATAAAAAACTTTTTCCAACAAAGTGAAAAGAAAACCTACTGACCAGGAACAAATATTTGGCAATACCATTTAAGACAAGGGTCTCATATGAAAAGTGTACAGAGTCCTACAGTGCCTCCACTAGAAAAAGATTGATAATACAATTGCATAAAGAGCAAAAGCTGTGGAAAGACTTTTCACAGAGGAAGATATTTGGATGGTCAATAGACTCATAAAGAAATGCTCAAAATCACTTGCAATAAGAGAGATGCAAGTCAAAACTACAATGAAATCCCATCTCCCTCTAGTAGCAGTGGCAAAGATTAATAAGATAGCAAGTAATAAATGTTGGAGAGAATGTGGTGAGATAGAAACTTTTATACAATGTTGATGGGATTGTAAAATGGTACAACCAGTCTGGAAGGCAGTTTGGAGTTTCCTCAGAAAGTTGAACACAGAAATTTCATAAGACCCGCTATTCCACTGCTTGGAATATACCCAAAGAAAATGAGAAGTAAGACACAAATGGAGACTGGTAGACTAGTGTTCATAGTAGTGTTATTCACCATTGCAAAAATGTGGAAACAGCCAAAATATCCAACCACAAACAAATGGATTGATAAATTATGTTACATTCACATGATGGAATACTATGCAAGAGCAACGATTTTATAAATTATTAACTAACTTGGGAGGGAATGGAAACCATTATACTCAGTGAACTAACTCAGTCCCCTAAGGACAAATATGGTATAAGATCATTATTGTAGAATATGCATGAGGACCCAAGTGTGGAAGCTTGGAAGTAGATGGATGAAGATAGGTGGTAGGGGAGTGGTGGCGGTTACATAATCTTATGGATGAGGGAGGGTTGGGTAAAAATTCAAATTTTGTAAATAAACTAGTAGAAAATTTTTAAAAAGAGAAAAAAAGTAATATGAATTATTCAATTAAAATCAATTTGCTCTCTGAACACTCAAATTATAATAAAAAGTTATTTTTTTAAAAAAATCTCTATCTTCTAAAAATATGTTATCAATAAAGGTGGTCTAAAATGTTGGTATAATCAGAGACTACATAATATTTCTTTTATACCAAAGATTTGAGAACTCATGAAACTCAAAAATAATCTTTCAGGCCAAAGCTGCATGTCGCCAAAGCCATGTGTCACCAAAGTCAAGTGTGTATTTCTTCCAGTTGACTGTCTTAAAAATGTCCTAGTGTGGCCTGGACTACTCTCCTGCCAGGAGCACTAGACTGCAGCCCCACAACTTGGATTCCCAAACCCGCTACCTGGAGGAACTGGCAAGGCCAACTGGATGTGCCTGTCCATCGCCTGTAAGCCCTGGCCCGGCTGCCTGAAGAACCTGGCCTCACCACCTAGATGCCACTTCCCTGCTGCCTGGAGAACTTCCTGCAGCTGCTCCTCTGAACAGCAGCAGAGACATCAATATGACAGGTAAAGCCATTTCCTGGCCCCCTTCCAGAGCTTGAGCTACCTTTAGTGCTGGGCTCTTTGGACCCACATAACTGCAGCAATTCCAAGGCAGATACGGCTGCTAATTCATATGCCATATCTCTGCCCAGCTGAAGCATGTTTTTTCTTGATTCAAAAGATCAGAGAGAAACTCAGGCAAGATAGCTGCCTCACCCTTCTCTGGAGCAGTGACTTCCTGAGCCAACGTTATCAGACCAAGAGCCTACCACATGAATGACAAGGAAGAAGAAGACCACCTTACACCCTACACAAAATCAAAACATGATGTCTTCACAAAATAGTGACATAGTATCAATGAATTTCCTGAAGCCAGAAAGTCTGGTCAAACTTTCTGACACAGACTACAAAAGAACAATGATTGAATATTTTCAAAGGGTGAAAGACAAACTCAAAGAATTATAGGACTCTGCAAGCAAAAACCAAGAGGAACTTAAAAATAAACAACCCAAGACAATGCAGATAAAACAAAGAGGGCTCTAGAAAAAACAAGAAACCACAATGCAGGATATGAGGACCAGTGTTTCAGATACTGTCAACATGTTGGTGGAACATATGAAGTGTTAAGAGATGGAAAACAGAACCAGACAAATAGAAGATAGAATTGTCACCACTGATCTGCTAGAACAAAAAGCAAAATTTAAAAAGAAGGAAGAAGAGGAAAGCATTAAGAGGAATAACATGTCAGAATTCAGGAACAGAAAGAAGCAGGTAAAAGCACCAAAAAAGTTGTGGAAGAATTACTAGACAAAAAAGTTCCAGACATAATAAAGAATGAGAGAATAGGATGGAAAGAAGCATGCAACGGCAGGAAGCACACACCACGACAGCATTACCTGCGAAGTTCCACAGTTATTTTTGGGGGAAAACTGCTGCCTAGCTTTACCACATGGGATCCCTAAACTCAGGCAACAGAGAGGTCCTGGGAACCTCGATGGAGGTGAGAAGGACTTGCAGCAGGGAAAAACAGGCTTTCTTCATGCTCACTCAGGTACTTTGGGGAACAAAATGTTGCCAGACCTGACTATGTGGGATCCCTGAACTCAGGCAACAGGGAAGTGCTGGGCCCCTAGAGTAATGTGAGAAGCCATTCCCAGAAAGGTATAAAAGGCTTCCTCCATGTTCACCTACGTACTTTGTGGAACAAAGTGCTTTCAGGCCTGACTACGTGGGATTTCTGAAGTCAGGCAACAAGGACGTCCAGGGACCCTTGACGGAGGTGAGAAGTCATGTCCAGAAGGGAAAAACAGGCATCCTCCATGTTCACTAAGGTACTTTAAGGAACAAATTGCTGCCAGGCCTGACTACATGGGATCCTTAAACTCAGGCAACAGGGAGGTCCTGGGCCCCTAGAAGGAGGAGAGAAGTCACTTCAAGAAGGGAACAACAGGCTTCCTCCATGCTCACTCAGGTACTTTGGGGAGAAAACTGCTGCCAGGCCTAAGTGGGATGCATAAACTCAAGCAACAGGGAGGTCCTAGGCCCAATGACAGAGGTGAAAAACCATGTCCAGGAAAGAACAACAGGCTTCCTCCATGCTCAGTCAGGTACAATGGGGGAAAATCTGTTACCAGGCCTGACTACATTATATCCCTAAACTCAGGCAATACTGAGGTCCTGGGCCCCTCAAGGAGGTGAGAAGTCATGTTGAGAAAAGAATAACACGCTTCCTCTGTGTTCATTCAGGTACATTGGGCAACAAACTGCTGCAAGGCCTGGCTATGGTGGATCCTTAAACTCAGGCAACAAGGAGGTCCTGGACCCCTCGACGGAAGTGAGAAGCCAATTCCAGAAGAGAACAACAGGCATCCTACATGCTCACCCAGGTAATTTGGGGAACAAACTGCTGCCAGGACTGACTATATAGGATCCCAAAACTCAGGCAATAGAGAGGTCCTGGGACCCTCAACAGAGGTGAGAAGTCACGTCCAGAAGGGAATAACAGGCTTCCTCCATGCTCACTTAGGTACTTTGGGGGAAAAAAAAACTGCTGCCAGGAGTGACTACTTTGGATCCCTAAAATCAGGCAACAGGCAAGTTATGGGACCTTCGAAGGAGGTTGAGAAAAGAACAACAAGCCTGCTCCGTGCTCACTTAGGTACTTTGGGGAACAAACTGCTGCAAACCCTGACTACATGGGATCCCTAAACTCAGGTGAAAAAGGAGGTCCTGGGCCTCTCGATGCAGGTATGAAGCCACTTCCAGAAAAGAACAACAGGCTTCCTGCGTACTCACTCATGTACTTTAAGGAACAAGCTGCTGCCAGGTCTGACTACACGGTATCCCTAAACTCAGGTAACAGGGAGGTCCTGGGCTCCTCAACGGAGGTGAGAAGCCACTTACAGAATGGAACAACAGGTTTTCTCAGTGCTCAGTCAGGTCCTTTGGGAAACAAACTATTGACAGGCCTGATTATGTGGGATCCTTAACTCAGACCACAGGGAGGTCCTGGGTCCGTCGACGGAGGTGAGAAGCCTCTTTCAGAAGGGAACAACGTGGGATACCTAAGCTCAGGCAATAGGGAGGTTCTGGGCTCCTAGTTGGAGGTGAGGAGCCACTCCCAGAAGGGAAAAACAGTCTTCCTTTGTGCTCACTCAGGAACTTTGGGGAACAAACAGCAGCCAGGCCTGACTATTGGAGATCCCTAAACTTAAGCAACAGGGAGATCCTAGGCCCTACGACGGACTTAAGAAGCCACGTCCAGAAAAGAAAAATAGGCTTCCTCCATGCTCACTTAGGTACTTTAGCGAACGAACTGCTTCTTGGCCTGACTACGTGGGATCCCTAAACTAAGGCAACAGGGAGGTCCTGGGCCCCACAACAGAGGTGAGAAGTCCTTTACAGAAGAAAAAAACAGGCTTCCTGCATGCTCACTCAGGTGCTTTGGGGAACAAACTGTTGCCAGTCCTGACTATTTGATATCTCTAAACTCAGGCAATAGTGAGGCCCCTTGACAAAGGTGAGAAGCCACTTCCAGAAGGGAAACACAGACTTCCTCCTTCTTGGAGGTGAGAAGCCAGTTCCAGAATGAAAAAAACAGGCTTCCTCTGTGCTCACTCAGGTACTTTGGGGAACAAACTGCTGCCAGGAATGACAACGTGGGATCCCTTAACACAGAAAACATGGGGGTCCTGGGCCCCTTGTAGGAGGAGAGAAGTCACTTCCTGAAGAGAAGAACAGGTTTCCTCCATGCTCACTCAGGTACTTTGGGTAACAAATTGCTATAAGCCCTAACTATTTGGGGTCACTAAACTCAGGTAAAAGGGAGGTCCTGGGCCCCTCAATGGAGGTGCGAAGCCACTTCCAGAAGGGAAAAACAGGCTTCCTCCATGCTCACTCAGGTACTTTGGGGAAAAAACTGCTCACAGCACTGACTATGTGGATCCTTAACTCAGGCAACAGGGCTATCCTGGACCCCTTGAAGGAGTTGTGAACCCACTTCCAGAACGAAACACAGGCTTCCTCCGAGGTCACTCAGGTACTTTGGCGAACAAACTGCTTCCAGGCCTAACTATGTGGGATCCCTAAACTCAGGCAACAGAGAGGTCCTGTGCTCCTAGTTGGAGTTGAAGAGCCACTCCCAGAAGGGAAAAATAGGCTTCCTCCATGCTCACTCAGGAACATTGGAAAAAAAACCCCTGCTGCCAGGCTGTCTCTGTGGGATCCATAAACTCAAGCAACAGGGAGGTCCTAGGCCCAATGACGGAGGTGAAAAGCCATGTCCAGGAAAGAACAACAGGCTTCCTCCGTGCTCATTCAGGTACATTGGGGGAAAAACTGCTGCCAGGCCTGACTACGTTATAATCTTAAACTCAGGCAACAAGGAGGTCCTGGATCCCTCGAGGAGGTGAGGAGTCACATACAGAAGGGAACAACTCACTTCCTCCATGTTCACTCAGGTACATTGGGGGACAAACTGCTGTCAGGCCTGGCTACACTGGATCCTTAAACTCAGGCAACAGGGAGATCAAGGGCCCCTCGACGGAAGTGAGAAGCCAATTCCAGAAGAGAACAACAGGCATCCTCCGTGCTCACCCAGGTTATTTGGGGAACATGCCAGGCCTGACTATGTGGGTTCCCAAAACTCAGGCAATAGAGAGGTCTTGGGACCCTCGACAGAGGTGAGAAGTCATGTCCAGAAGGGAACAACAAGCTTCCTCTGTGCTCAAGTACTTTGAGGAAAAACTGCTGCCAGGCTTGACTACGTGGGATCTTTAAACTCAGGTGAAAAAGGAGGTCCTAGTCACTTCCAGAAGGGAACAACAGGCTTCTTCTGTGCTCACTCAGGTACTTTAAGGAACAAACTACTGCCAGGCCTGACTACATGATATCATGATATCCTTAAACTCAGGTAACAGGGAGGTCCTGGGCACTCAACAGAGGTGAACAACCACTTACAGAATGGAACAACAGGCTTTCTCGGTGCTCAGTCAGGTACTTTGGGAAACAAACTATTGACAGGCCTGACTATGTGGGATCCTTAACTCAGACAACAGGGAGGTCCTGGGCCCCTTGACGGAGGTGAGAAGCCACTTCCAGAAGGGAACAACAGGCTTTCTCTGTGCTCACTCAGGTATTTTGGGGAACAAACTGCTGCCAGGCTTTACTATGTGGAATCCCTAAACTCAGGCAGCAGCGCAGTCCTTGGTCCCTCGACGGAGGTGAACAGCCACTTCCAGAATGGAACAACAGGCTTCCTCCGTGCTCACATAGGTATTTTGGGAACACATTGCTTCCTGACCAGACTATGTGGGATCCCTAAACTCAGGCACCAGGGAAATCCTAGGCTCCTAGATGGAGGTGAGGAGCTACTTCCAGAAAGGAATTCAGGCTTTCCTTGTGCTCACTCAGGAACATTGGATAGCAATCTGCAGTTGAGCCTGACTATGTGGGATCCCTAAACTCAAACAACAAGGAGGTCCTACGCCCACGACGGAGGTAAGAAGGCACGTCTAGAAAAGGACAACAGGCTTTCTCCATGCTCACTTAGGTACTTTGGTGAACAAACTGCATTTTGGCCTGACTACGTGGAATTCCTAAACTCAGGCAACAGGGAGATCCTTGGCCCCACAACAGAAGTGAGAAGCCATTTACAGTAGGGTGAAACTGGCTTCCTCCCTGCTCACTCAGGTACTTTGGGGAACAAACTGCTGTCAGGCCTGACTATTTGGGATACCTAAACTCAGGCAACAGTGAGGTCCTGGGTCCCTTGACAAAGGTGAGAAGCCACTTCCAGAAAGGAAGAACAGGATTCCTCCTTGCTCACTCAGGTACGTTGGCAAACAAAGTGATGTCAGGACAGACTACGTGGGATCCCTAAACTCAGGCAACAGGGAGGTGTTGGGCCTCTCCTCAGAGGTAAGAAGCCACTTTCTGAAGGAAATAACAGTCTTCGTCCTTGCTCACTCAGGTACTTTGTGGAACAAACTGCTGCCAGCCCTGACTACGTCAGATCCATAAACTCGGGCATCAGGGAGGTCCTGGGCCCCTTGCTGGAGGTGAGAAACCAGTTCCAGAATGGAAAAACAGGCTTCCTGTGTGCTCACTCAGGTACTTTGGGGAAGAAATTGCTTTCACGAATGACTACGGAAGATCCCTATACTCAGGCAACTGCAAGGTCCTGGGCCCCTCGAAGGAGGGGAGAAGCCACCTCCAGAAGGGAACAACGGGCTTCCCCTGTGCTCACTCAGGTACTTTGGGGAACAAAACTGCAGGCAGGCCTGACTATGTGGGATCCCTAAACTCAGGAAACAGGGAGGTCCTGGTCCCCTCGATGGAGGTGAGAAGTCACGTCCAGAAGGGAACAAAAGGCTTCCTCCGTGCTCACTCAGGTATTTTGGGGAAAACACTGCTGCCAGGTCTGACTAGGTGGGATCCCTAAACTCAGGCAACAGGGAGGTGCTAGGCCCCTCAAAGGAGGTGAGAAGCCGTGTCCAGAAAGGAACAACAGTCTTCCTCTGAGCCCACTCAGTTACTTTGTGGAAAAAATTTCTTCCAGGGCTAACTACGTGGGATCTCTAAACACAGGCAACAGGTAGGTCCTGGGCCCCTTGACGGAGGTGAGAAGTCACATCCAGAAGGGAACAACAGGCTTTCTCCATGTTCACTTAGATTCTTTAGGGGGGGAACCCCAAACTGCTGCCAGGCCTGACTACGTTAGATCTCTAAACTCAGGCAACAGGTAGGTAGTTGGCCCCTCAACAGAGGTAAGAAGTCATATCCACAGGCTTCCTCTGAGCTCACTCAGTTCCTTTGAGAAAGAAATTGCTGTCAGGCTTTTTTACTTGGGATCCCTAAACTCAGGCAACAGGGAGATTCTGGGCCATTCAATAAAGGTGAGAAGTCACATCCAAAAGGGAACAATAAGTTTCCTTCATCTTCACTCAGGTCCTTTGGGCAACAAACTGCTGCCAGGCCTGACTTCATGGGATCCCTAAACTCAGGCAACAGGGAGATCCTGGGCCCCTCAATGGAGGTGAGAAGTCACATCCAGAAGAGAAAAACATGCTTCCTCCATGCTCACTCTGGTACTTTGGGAGAAAACTGCTTTTAGGCCCTTGGCCTTACAGGCCTCAGGCCATGATAAAAACACAAATATATAGGTGCTTCACCAAACATTGCTGTACCCTAGATAATTTTATAGTTATAACAACCTAATATCTCCTAAAAAAAAGTCTTCCATAATGTCACGAAAACAGCAATCCACATCAGCTATTGTGAAGAAAGAAAACAACCCTTCTCCTAAAAAAAGTAGGCCCAATGAATACTGCAGGTAGAGAGAATCAGAAGAAATATGTTGACAAAGACTTGTTTGATAAGCTACAGAAAAAGATGCAAATGTGGGAAGAAACAATGGAAGTCAATAAAAGAGCAAATACTTCAGACAATAATACAAAAGAAATATATAGATAAGGATAATCTTGAACAGATATTGGTGACAATACAAAAGATGGGCGGGGATATGATAGAATAGACAAAGAGGTACAAGAAATGGGGGGGGGAATCCTCACAAGAGAGAGATGGTCCAGCAAACACACTACTAGACTTAACAGAAAAGCATGAAAATACAATTCAGAATATTAAGACTGAAATGGCAGAAGTGTCCAACATGCTGGCAGGACAAAAAAGTAAAACTGAAGAGATGGAACAGAGCTGGAAGACAAAAGCCTCACTAGAAACTTACTTGAAGAAAAAAAACAGAGACGGGATGCATAGAAAGTGAAGAAAACATTAGAATTATGTGGGATGACTTCAAACAGAATAGTTGGAATTCCAGAACATGGGAGGGACTGGGAAATCACTGAGAAGATTGTGGAAGAAGTACTAGAATAAAACTTCCCAGGTATTTTGAAGAATGGGGAAATCCACATCCAAGAAGCATAGAGAACACCAAATAGACTAGACCCTAAAAGAAAAACACCAAGACATATCATAGTCAAATTTTCCAAATTAAAATATAAGGATAGCATTTTAAAAGCAGTACAGAAAAGCAAAGAGTTACCTACAAAGGGTAAACAAATTAAGTTCTGATTTCTCTGCAGAAATCAGGTGAGCTAGAAGGCAATGGGATGTCATGTACAGAAAATTGAAAGATAACAATTGCCAGCCAAGGATCCTATATCCAGCAAGGATCTCTATAAAATTTGAAGGGGAAATTAGATTATTTGCAGAAAAGAAGGACCTTAAGGAATTTGTGAAAACAAGATCAAAACTACAAGAAATTTTAAGTGAAATCCTACACAGAGAGATGCCAAAAGAATGGACCATAGTAAACAGAAACAACAGAAAAAGAAACACAGCAAACTGGCAAAAGTAAAACTTGACCTGATAATAATCATACTTAATGTGAATGGACTAAATGCTCCAATGAAGAGAAAAAGAGTAGAAGAATGGATAAAAAACCAAAGCCCACCAATATGTTCCCTACAAGAGACACGTCTAAAAAAGGAAGATAAATACAGACTCAAAATCAAGGGCTGGATCATATATTAGTTCACAAAGCAAGACTCAACAAATTAAAAAATATTGAAATAATACAGAGTAGTTTTTCAAACCACAATGCCATAAAATTAGAAGTTAAACACAGAAGAGCTTAAAAAAAACCCCAAAACTTACAAAACCACCCATGTAGAAACTAAATCACTCTCTGCTAGATTATGAATGGGTTATAAAATAAATAAAGAATGAATTAAAAAAGCTCCTTGAAGCAAATGATAATGAAGATAAAACTTACCAAAACCTCTGGGACATGGTTAAGGCAGTTCTCAGAGGGAAGTTCATAGCGATAAGCACACACATAAAAAAGGAAGAAAGAAAAAGAATCAATGCTCTAACTCAACACCTTCAGCAAATAGAAAAAGATCAACAATCTATTCCTACAGTCCTTAGAAGAAAAGAAATTATAAGGACAAGAGCTGAAATCAGTTGACACTATCAATAAGATCAGGAGCTGTTTTTTTTGAAAGGGTCAATAAAATTGACAAACAACTGGAAATTTTAACAAAAGAAAGAAAATAAAAGACACAGATAACTTTATTAAGACATGACAGAGGTAACATCACAACATAACCAGAGGGAATTAAATCAATAAAATCAGAATACTGTTAAAAGCTATACTCTACTCTGATAAATTCGAAAACCCAGAGGAAATGGATAAATTCCTTGAAATGAATCCCCTGCCTAGACTGACAAGGACAGATATAGAACACCCGAACAGACCCATCACAAAAGAAGAAATTGAAAAGTCAGGAAAAAGAGTTCCCCATAAGAAAAGCCCTGGGCCAGATGGCTTCACAGCTGAATCCTACCAAACATTCAGAGAGACTTGAGCACCCATCCTACTTAAATTATCTAAAAAAATTTAAAAAAGAAGGAATACTTCTAGAGTCATTCTATGAAACAAGCATAATCCTAATAACAAAACAAGGCAAAGATATTTCCAAGAAAGAAAACACAGATCAATATCTCTGATGAATATAGATGCAAAAATCGTTAACAAAAATCCTAATCAATAGAATCCAAAAGCACATCAAAAAAATAATTCACCATGACCAAGTGGGATTCAAAACAGATATGCAGGGATGGTTTAACATAAGAAAAACAATCAGCATAATTCACTATATTGACAAAGTAAATATAAAGAACCATAGGATCTTAACAATTGAAGAAGAAAAGGCATTTGACAAAATCCAACAACACTTCCTGATAAAGACATACAGCAAAATTAGAATAGAAGGGAATTTCCTCAACATAGTGATAAGTATATATGCAAAACCAAGAGCCAACTTTATTCTCAATGGAGAAAGACTAAAAACATTTTCCTTGCGAACAGGGACCAGAGAAGGATGTCCACTGTCACCACTTCTTTTAAATATCGTATTGGAGGTGTTGCTAGGGCAATACAATAAGAGAAGGAAATAAAAGGCATCCAGATTGGCAAAGAAATGCTTAAACTGTTGCTATATGCAGATTATATGATAGTATACACATAAAACCCCAGTGACTCAACAAAAAATCTGTTAGAGTTAATAGGCCAATTTAGTAGAGTAGCAGGATAGAAGATCAATATCCAAAAATCAATAGAATTCCTCTATAGTAAAAAAGAGAACTGAGAGATGGAAATAAAGAAAGCAATACCATTTACAATAGCCAACCACAAATTGAGATACTTGGGAGTGAACGTAACTAGAGACATAAGAGACTTATACAAAGAAAACTATTGAGCATTTCTGAAAGATGTAATAAAAGACCTAAAGAAATGGAAAAATGTGCCCTGTTCATGGATAGGAAGACTCGATATGGTGAAAATGACAATCCTACCAAGAGCAATCTACATGTTCAATGCAATCCCAATCCAGGTATCAAATTCATTTTTTCAAGGAGAATGAAAGCGAAATTATAAAATTTATTTGGAGAGACAAGAGACCTCAAATAAGCAAAACACTTCTGAGAAACAAAAATGAGGATGGAGGCATAGCATTCCCTGACCTCAAAACCAACTATTCAAGACAACCATGAGATATCATCTCACTCCAGTAAGACTAGCAAAATTTAACAGAACAGCAAGCAACAAATGCTGGCGAGGTTGTGGAGAGACT
>NW_006399989.1:2731676-2733309 GCF_000299155.1 Elephantulus edwardii
GGGTGGGGTTTGGGGAGTTGCGGGGGGGGATTGTGTACCAATGAGGGAGTTTTTCTTTTGCTTTTCAAGGAGAGGAGCAAATGGGGGGGAGGGGTTTATGCGGGGAGAAGGGTGAAACAATGAATGAATGGAATTCCAAAATCTCTGTAGATGTTCATTGAAATGAAAAATAAACAACCTAAATTTAAAACAAAAACAAAAACAAAAACAAAAACAAACCAACAGCGCAGCTAACAAAACCAACAAACAAACAAAAAACCAAACAAAAAAACCCAACTATTCAGTAGTGGTAACCAAAACAGCATGGTACTAGTACAATCGACCGATGCAACAGATTTGAGAACCCAGAAATAGACCTAGCTATCTATGGTCAACATAGATAAAGCTAGGTTGGCTTAGTGGACAGAAATTTACGCTACCAAGCCCAAGGCTGGTGATTTTTAATCTGTGACTCTCAGCCCTGGTTCAAATTGTTTTTCTTGTTGAACATTCCTCTAGGTGGTATAGCACTGGTCTGTGCATTGCTGTACAGAGGTAACATTGCTCTGTACATTGTTGTACAGAGGTTGCTTGATGCTAAACACTGTGACACTGCTGTGTCAAATGTGATAATGGTTACCCATGGTGGACAGTGTTTGGTGGAGCTTTCCAATTAAAAAACCTTGGAAGAAGGAGTGGCATCACTTCCGACATGGCTTGCCTCCGGAAACTCTATGAACAGTGCTTAAGTCTTTCGTTCAGAGGGTCGCTATGATTCGTCTACGATTCAATGGCACCTAACAAGAACAACATCTATGGTCAACTGATATTCGATAAGGAAATCAAAGCTATCAAATGGGGAAATGATAACCTCTTTAACAAATTGTGCTGGCAAAACTGGACTTCACCTGCAGAAAGCTGAAACAAGATCCACATCTCACACTATACACAAAAATCAACTCAAAGTGAATCAGAGACCTGGGAGTAAAGCCCAAAACCATAACATTCTTAAGAGACAAACTGGGATCAAGCTTAGAAGTGCTAGTCCAAGGTATAAAGAGACTGCCAAATATAACCAGAAATGCTCAATCTAAAAAAGGATAAAATTAGTGCATGGGACCTTCTAAAGATTAAATCTCTATGCATATAAAAAACTTTTTCCAACAGGGTGAAAACAAAACCTACAGACTGGGAACAAACATTTGGTATTTGGTAATACCATCTCAGACAAGAGTCTTATAACAAAAATTTACAGAATACTCCTTGGCCTCCACAAGAAAAAGACCAATAACCAAGTTACAAAATGGGTAAAAGAACATAGAAAGAACAGACATATGAAGAAATGTTCCAAATCACTGGCAATAAGAGAGATACAAATCAAAACCACAATAAGGTACCCTTTCCCCCCAGTAAGAGTGGCAAAATTTAACAGGGCAGCCAGTAGTAGGTGTTGGAGAAGATGTGGCAAGAAAGGAACTTTTATACATTGTTGGTGGTATTGTAAAATGGTGCAACCATTCTGGAAGGCAGTTGGGCACTTCCTCAAAAAGCTGGACATATGGGATCTTCTAAGACTCAAATCCCTATGCACATCCAAAAACTTCTCCAGTAGGGTAAAAAGGGAAGCCACTGACTGGGAAAAAGTATTCGGTAA
>NW_006399989.1:2734744-2738108 GCF_000299155.1 Elephantulus edwardii
AAGCAAATTCTTCTTGATATGCTGACTGTGGCATTTAATGAAATTTTTGACAAATCAAAGATTTCTGTAAAACAGGAATATTTCATATTAAAAAAGAAAAAATAATTTTTAGTTTATTAAAGTTTAATATCATATATGCAAAAAAAAGCTGGACATAGAAATTCTATATGACCCAGCTATTCCACTACTTGGAATATACCCTGAGAATATAAGAAGTGAGGCACAAACTTGAGATTTGTACACCAATGCTAATAGCAGCATTATTCACCATTGCAAGAACATGGAAATAGCCCAAATGTCCAACCACAATCAAATGGATTGAGAAATTATGGCACATTCACGCAATGGAATACTATGCAGAATGCAGGAGCAATGATTTTTTTAATTATTTACCTAACTTTGGAGGGACTGGAAGAGCATTATGCTGAGGGAACTAACTCAGTCCCACAAGGATAACTATTGTATAAGACCGTTATTGTAGAATGAGTATAAGGATCCAGGATGGGTGGGAGAGGATGGAATAAGAGGGATGTGTATGTACAGGGGAGAAAGGGGATTAATATTGGGTTGTACAATTTGATGGGAGGGTGTGAAGGAAATTGAAAAACTTTGTTCAAATTTGTAGTATAATTTTGTAAATAAACTAAAGAAAATATAAAACTCAACTTGGGAAGTGGGAAGGGAGGGAGAGGGGGTAAAATGTGCAACAAGGAATGAATGAAAATGCAACTTTTTTATAAACTTTTGTTAAAATGACAATTAAAATTAAAAATTATTTTAAAAAAAGAATGAGAGAATATATATTCAAGAAGCTGAGTGAACACCACATAAAAAACCCACCAAGACATATTATAGTCAAATTTGCCAGAATCAAAGATAAAGAGAGAATTCTGAAAAAAGGCTAGGGAGAAACAAGAAGTAACCTATCAAGGAGAGCAAATAAGAGTAAGTGCTGTTTTCTCAAGACAAACCTTGAAAGCAAGACGATAGTGGAATGACATATATTAAACACTCAAAGAAAACAACTGTTAATCAAGAATTCTGTACCCAGTAAAACTGTCCATGAAATATGAAAGTGAGATCGAGATATTCTCAGAAAAGTAGAACCTAGGGGAGTTTGTAAAAATTAAGACCAGTGTTGCAGAAAACACTGAGAGATGTCCTTCTTACAGAGATGCCACAGAAAGCTGGATAGCCAAAGTAACCAGCAAAAACACTAAAATAAACTCAACAAAATGACTGCAATAAAACCTTATCTCTCAATAAATACACTGAATGTGAATGGTTTAAATGCAGCACTGAAGAGAAAAAAAAATAGCAGAGTCAATTAAAACAAAACAAAACAACCCATCAATATGTTGTCCAATATAGACAAACCTGAAAAGTGAGGCAAAGAAAGACTAAAAAGAAAGGGGTTGGGGAAAAATATCAAGCAAATGGCAATCAGAAAAAAAGGACTAGGACCAGAGAGGACAAGAGGCGTCGGGGACTGTGGGATTTGACTGCTTCTCAGAGCCCTTTCCCCTTCCCCAGAGTGAGGAGTCCAGACTGCCGCCCAAGTCCGAGCTGCTGCCAGCAGCCTGAGCCATTGCACTGGCGCGGACCCTTTTATTTGCCAGAGGAGTCCTCAGTACCCCCTGTCATGACAAGGGACCTTCGGCTTTAGGACTACCAACCAGACTCCCAGCAATCATGTTGGTAGGGTCTCTGTCTTTCTCACCTGGAGGACCCAATGGGGTCATTAGAAGCCAGTCTTTAGCAAGGTTCAGTGGCCTTCAGGAAAGACGATCCAGGTGTAACTCCTTCATTGAAAATACCTCTGCTGTCAAGAAGCCTCAGGCCAAACTCAAGAAAATGCACAATTTAGGACACAAAAACAACAGCACTCCCAAAGAACCTCAACCTAAAAGGGTGGAAGAGGTCTATAGGGCCTTGAAGCATGGACTTGATGAGTATCTGGAGGTTCACCAGAAGGAGCTGGACAAGTTGACAGCTCAGTTAAAAGATATGAGAAGAAACTCTTGCCTGGGTGTGCAGTATGACCTAGACAAGCAAATTAAAACAATCAAAAAGTACATGCGACGCCTGGAGTTTCACATTAGTAAGGTAGATGAACTCTGTGAAGCTTATTGTATCCAAAGACGCCTCCAGGATGGAGCCAGCAAAATGAAGCAAGCCTTTGCCACGTCCCCTGCCAGCAAAGCTGCTCGTGAGAGCCTCTCTGAGATCAACCGGAGCTACAAAGAGTACACAGAGAACATGTGCACCATTGAAGCAGAGCTGGAGAGTCTGCTGGGGGAGTTCTCTATCAGGATGAAAGGTTTGGCTGGCTTTGCTCGTCTCTGCCCTGGAGATCAATATGAAATTTTCATGAAGTATGGCCGACAAAGGTGGAAACTGAAAGGCAAAATAGAAGTCAATGGCAAACAGAGCTGGGATGGAGAAGAAATGGTCTTCCTGCCCCTGATAGTCGGATTGATTTCCATCAAGGTCACAGAGCTCAAGGGGTTGGCAACGCACCTCCTGGTGGGCAGTGTGACCTGTGAAACCAAAGAGCTGTTTGCAGCTCATCCTCAGGTGGTAGCTGTTGACATCAATGACCTTGGCACCGTCAAACTGAACCTGAAAATCACCTGGTATCCCTTCGATGTGGAGGACATGACTCCTACTTCGGGCACTGGGAACAAGGCGGCTGCCCTTCTGCGGAGAATGTCCATGTTCAGCCAGGGCACCCCGGAAACGCCCACCTTCAAAGATCATTCTTTCTTTTCTAATCTACCTGATGACATCTTTGAGAACGGAAAGGCAGCTAAGGAGAAAACGCCACTATCCCTCAGCTTTAGCGACCTACCCAATGGGGACTGCGCCCTACCCTCCAACTCTGTGGCCTCTCCCCCCAAGACTTGCCCAGCTCACCCAGAAATTACTATCACCCCTGCGGAGCTCAATGACAGCAGCCTGTTCTCCCAGAATGAAGGCGCAGATGACAGCAGCTCAGCATCTTCCAGAAGCTCCTCGGCAGAAGGCCAGGAGCCAAAGTCAAACGTGGAGGAACACAGAAAACGCGAGAAGGCTGCCTCGACCACTTCTGAGGGCCACCAGCCACCCGCAGGCGCTGAGCCTGACCACCTGTTCATTGAGAATGATGTTGCAGAGGCTCTTCTGCAAGCATCCGATGAGGCCTCTGAACTCAAGCCTGTGGAACTGCACACCTTTGAAGGCAACATCACGAAGCAGCTGGTCAAGAGGCTGACCTCCTCAGAGGTGCCCGTGGTCACGGAACGGCTGCTCTTTGAAGGCTCTGTCAGTGGGGAATCCGAAGGCTGTAGATCCTTTCTAGACGGGAGCTTAGAGGATGCCTTTA